>NW_006772957.1:902730-923893 GCF_000442215.2 Lipotes vexillifer | reverse complement strand
AAAAAAAAAAAAAAAAAAAGAAAAGAAAAAAAAAGAAAAAATAAAAAATAAAGGTTAGTTTCCGATTGTTAAAAATTCCTTTCCACTCCAGCAAGGCCTATGATTCATTATCTGATAGTACTGCCTTTTTCTTTTTTTTTAAAGCATTATTATTTATTTATAAATTTGTTTATTTATTTAGTTTTGGTTGCGTTGAGTCTTCATTGCTGCTCTCTGGCTTTCTCCAGTTGGCGGCGAGCGGGGGCTACTCTTCGTTGCAGTGCGCGGGCTTCTCATAGCGGTGGCTTGTTTTTGTTGTGGAGCACAGGCTCTAGGCACGTGGGTTCATTAGTTTTGGCACGCAGGGGCTCAGTAGTTGTGGCTCGCGGCCTCTGGAGTGCAGGCTCAGTAGTTGTGGCTCATGGGCTTAGTTGCTTCACGACATGAGGGATCTTCCTGGACCAGGGCTTGAACCTGTGCCATTGGCAGGTGGATTCTTAACCACTGCACCACCAGAGAAGTCCCAGTACTGCCTTTTCTTGAGGTTTGTTTTGGTTTTTTGAGCAGTTGGATTATTAATTCCATAAAATCTTTAAGTGTTGGAAAATTCACCCAAATGAGGCTCTGTCTCCCTCCTCTGGGGTGTCTAGTGCTCTGGCCTTTCTTTAGGCCCTGGCTTGGCCAACACTGCGCCACAGACATCAGAGGCAGCTGCAAATTTACTGGGTGACCTCAGTGCCCTCCCTATGAGCATGCTGCTGAGGTCATCTGCAAAGGCGGAGACACAGGGTGGTGTCTGGGAATGGCTGGAGTAGAAATCCAAGTCCCAACACATAGATCTTACAGTAGAGGTAGAACCGTCTCTGGATTTTCCAGTTCCAGAAGTATTAGTTTTCCAGGAGTGCTATAACCAGTCACCACAAGCTGGTGGCATAAAACCACAGAAATTTATTCTCTCACAGTTCCGAAGGCAAGAGGTCTGAAATCGAGGGCTCTAGGGAGATTCTGTCCCTAGCCTTTTCCAGCTTCTGCTGGCCCCAAGCATCTTGCCTTACAGCTGTATCATTCCAGTCTCTGCCGCCCCCTCCCCATTACATTGTCTCCTCCTCTTCTATCTCTCTGTGACTTCTCTTTTTTTGTCTCTTATGGGACACTTGTCATTAGATTTAGGGTCCATCCTGGTAATCCAGGATCGTTTCATCTCAACATCTTTAACTTAAGTACATCTGCACGGATCCTTTTTCCAAATAAGGTAAGATTTATAGGTTCTGGGGATTTGGAAGTGGGCATACCTGTTTAGGGCCACAATTCAACCTACTACACCTTAATCCTTGTCCCAAGATTTCTAAAGCAGTGGCGTAGAAAGTCTGGGTTTAATGATGAAACATATACATAAATGATTAACATATGATTCACCCCCAAATCACCTTAGCCTGTAATTTATTTATGAGGAACTGCTGGAAAGTAGCAGAAATAAGACATGAATGCTTTTGGGACTTAATCAGCATGAGAGGAGAGGACAGGCATTAAGTCTGGTATTGAGCACTTCATGATCTCTGCAAGGCACCAGGGGTGCCACAAAGGTGTACAGAGATGGCCCTACCCTTGAGCAACTCACAGTGTAGTAGAATGAAAAGGCAAGAGAACCAGGGGCATGGAGAAAAAGAAAGTGAGATATAATTCCTAATGAGATAGGCTAGCAATTAGGTTTTCCTCCAGCGCTCAAATATTTCTTCTGAAACACACTTTGGAAATGCACTGCTTTTCACGGGTGGTGAGTGAGTAGAGAGGCAACTAGAGCATATCTTCTCTCCTCTAAAGGTGACCTGATCAGATCCTGTCACAGTGGAGTTCCCTGGGAAGCAGAATCTGAAGTGGAGATTAGCATGCAGGTTGTTTATTAGGAGAGCTCTTGGGATTAACAACTGAGGAAGGGAAGGGCAAGGGTTGTGCAGAAGGTGAAGCTGAGCTGCCATACAGACTCAGTCCAGGTCTCAGTTGGCCTTCAGGGAGCTCTGGAGTGAGGATGGTCCTTCAGAGTTTCCCCTCAATGGGGCAGGGCCTTTGAACCGCACATCGGTCAGTCATTGGGTATGTGCTGCCCATGTAGAGCTCTCTTAAGCCAGGATATTCCCAGAGGATGCTGTGTCCCAGCAACTGGGAGACTCAGTTCTTCAGTCCTGATGGAGGACGTGGGCTGGCACATCATGGCGTCCACTACAGGTCCTTGCTCAGGCTTCACCATCCCCAAACTCCATGGCGCCATCCCACAAGCTTTACAATTTTTTGAAGATAAATCTTACCCGAAAAGTTGGTGCTATCCACATAAATTCTTCTGTCTGGTCACATTCATAAGTTTGTTATTGGAGAAGAGAGCAGGACCAGTGCTGTAGAACAGAACTATGACCAGCCAAAGGGATTCAAGGGAAAAAGAGGCTTGGCCTCAGACTTCTCATTGCACACGTGTGAGGCAGTGATGGCTCTGCTGTGCGAGCAGACGGGACACTGCCTCTGGGCAGCTCCACAGTTGTACACTGCTTTCTTTGTGTGACTCTCTCTCTCTAGATAAATGGGCACATGATTGAGAAATGTCCTCAACCTGGGGAGAAGGAGGGGAATTCTAATAAGTTCTGTCTCTGTGTCACAATGTAGTGGAAGGAACATGGGGTGTGAGGTCAGGCGGATGCTCAGTAAATCTGACCTCATCCTTTTCATCCACCCCCTCTTATCTCTATTTTCTGGGAGCAACTTCGCCGGCTCCTCCCAGCTTCCCAGTGTAATCCCTCAGGCCTTGAAGTTTTGTATTTTGCAACATAGCTGTCTTCAGAGTCTGTGCTCTTCCAGGACAATCTTTGTCTGCCAGACTGCTTGGGTCCTGGGTCCACAGCGTCATCCTGGTTCTACCATTTATACAGTCATTGTAGTCAAATTAGCTCACCCCTCTGACAGAGCTCCTTCTTGTAAAATGGTGACAATAATAGTTGTATTCTATACAGGTATATATACATATATACACATACTGATAGTTACAGTATATACTTATGGATGTTAATATATTGTCAGACACTTAGCACAATTCCTGGCTCAAAGTAAGTGCCCCATGTTAGCCATTATCAATATCATTGTTTCATTTTCACAATTATCAAGTTGTCCTTAGGCGTCATCCTCTGTGAGGCTGACGAGGTCCCTGTTCCCTCATCTTTTCTTGCCCTTTGTCGTTACCTCTTCTTGGGCTAGGTTTTCCACCCTCCTTTGTGGAGACTCCCTTGACTTCCCCAGCATACAGACTTCTTCCCCACCTCTGCACTCCGATAGGACTTTCCTCCTGGATTCCAGAGTTAATCTCCTGTGTTCTGTCATTAGTCCTGTGCATTTTTTGTTCTCTTCTGGATTGAGGAACATGATCATTGTCAGGTTGGAAGGGAGATCAAACACTGACTGTGATAAGCTGAAACCTATGATATTGAGATGACTCTAAAGAACAGGTCACTGTTTGCTGTAAAGAAAGTCTCCCAGCCTAGATTAATTATGTACCAATAGCTCTGCTCTCTGGGTCATTCTCTTTCTTGCTTTTTCCGCCAGAGCACCCCACCTCCTGGACAAAATTTCCCAGAGACCTTTTGTTTTTTTCCCTCCTTCTCTTCTTCTCACCCTAGCTCCCTTTCTCCTCCAACCCTCTCCCTCTTTCCTTCATTTCTTTCACAGATATTGATTGAGCCACTTCCATGTGCAGGGCACTAGAGACCAATGGTGAGTGAGCAAGATGAGTAAGACACTTAACAGTTCAACAGGGAAGACCAAGTGCTAGGTAGTGTGCTTTGAAAGGAGGTTTGGGAAGGTGTGGGAGCACGTGGCTGGGACACTTGCTGCTCCTCCCAGGTAAGGGAGGGTTTTCTCAAATACCCTTTGCCAGTTTACAGAAAACAAGAAATGAGAAAAACTGGAGACATAGTGGGTGGAGAGAAAAGGAACATCTCCAAGGACTCTTCCTGGTTTCTGTTTTCCTATTCTTGACCTTTCTTCCATCACTTTTAACTACTTGGTACCTGCCTCTGGCTCATTCAACAAATACCCATTGAATGACTGTTGCCTGTCAGGTACTGCACTAGCAGCAGGGAATAGACCAGTGAATAAGACACAGTCAGTTTTCTGCCCTCATGTAGCTGGCAGTTCTATCCTAGGCCTTGGGACCAGACCTGAATTTGGTGATTTATGGGACAGCATGCGAGCTCCAAACATTTCACATGTATTAAGTAATCTAATCCTTGAACTAGCCCTATGTGGTAAGTACCATTATTGTCCTCATTTTACAGGTAAGAAGACGGAGGCACAAAGAGGTCCAGTCACTTGCTCAAGGTCCCATAGCTAGCTTGAATCTGGACTCTGCCACTTAGAAGTTATGTGACCTTGGCCACCTTACTTAATCTTCACAACAACCTTATAAGGTAGGGATTATTATTATCATCCACATTTTATAGGTGAGAAAATTGAGGCACAAAAAGATTGTTAGTTGATCAATGTAAAACACTTAGCATGGTGCCTAGCAATGGCTGCTATGATGATTATTGAGAAAAAAGAGTGGGAGAAATGGAGCAGTAACAGAGGTCTGGAGATGAGCCAGTGTGACTCCAAATTTTCATAACTGTATGATTCTACCACTGTAACCTGATGAGCTGACATAGGTACTGGGTAAGAATCTGTTACTTTTGGCTGAAAGAATTATTCATGAATCACTGAAAAGGTAGTGTTGAGCACTTTGCTCTTTCTCACATATCATTAGGTATGTTAGATATAGCTTGACAGCAGCATATGAAGGGAGAAATGTAGAGATTTTGATTGATGGTAGGCATCATATATTAGTCTGTTCAGGCTGCCATATCAAAATACCACAGACTGGGTGGCTTAAATGACATTTATTTTCTCACAGTTCTGAAGGTCGGAAGTCCATAATCACGGTGCCAGCAAACTCAGTTTCTGGTGAAGCCTTTTTTCCTGGCTTGCATGTGGCCACCTTCTCATTGCATCCTCACATTGCCTTTCCTCTGTGGCATGGAGGAGGAGCAAGAGAGAGGAGAGAGAGAGAGAGAGAGAGAGAGAGAGAGAGAGAGAGAGAGGTGATCTGACTTCCTCTTCTCGTAAAGACACCAATCCTATCACATTAGGGCCCAACCCCTGTAACCTCATTTAACATTCATTATCTCTTCAAATATAGTCACATTGTGGGGTGAAGCCTTCAATATATGAATTTTGGAGGGACACAGTTCAGTCCATAGCATGCAACATTAGTCATCAGTGTGACATAGCTACAGGAAACACCAACCTACATATTATGTTAATAGAAGTGCCCCCAAACGATCTATTTCATCTCATTTGGTATGCGAGCCTCGCTTAAAGATGGAAAACAAACATTTATTAAACATATACTACATTTGATACTTTATTTAGTCCTTAGGACAACCTTTTAAGTTGTTGCTATTATGGTTCCCACTTGAAAAACTTGATGAGCAATCTGTTACTTAAAACGACACTCATTATGGTACCGAGGTCAGCCAGCTAAGGGAGTGGGGAAGCTGGGGTTTGAACCCAAACGAGAATTATGGGAATAGAGGGTCTTGAAAAGAGAAACTGTGAGAAAATATTGAAGATATTGTGGATGATTATCCTGGGAAGAGCAAATTTTAATAGGCTCCTTCAATGTGATTCCAGAAGACAGTGCATAAATAAACTGGTGGAAATTATAAGGAAGAAGGTTTGGATTTGATACATGTAAAAAAAAATTTTTTTAACTACAACTCTCCACAATAGAATAGGTTATCTTAAGAGCTGCTCACTACTGGAAGTGTTCTAAAGCTAGAAACTCTTGTGGGAGGCAGATGGATTGGAATGGAGAATGTTCTCCATTATTCCAAGTTTGGTGAAATATTCTATTATCATAGAAGGAATTCCCCAAGAGCAGTTTTGAAGGTACATGAAATCCTAAATGCTTTAACCTTTGGGCAGTAGAGTAGTTCAAGAAATTTATGTGATGCACAATTGCTGCTAATTGGTTTCTAAATATTTTTATATATGAAAATGCAGTCAGTTCAATAGGAATCTATTTGAATTAAGTTATTAGAATTTAAAAACTCATGAGAATCATTTCTCTTTATGACAGCTGGTAACCATCTCCCAAGAATGCCCTTGTAATTACATTTAGAGTTGCTTATCTAGGGCACATCAAAGAATTAGATGCAAGTGGTCATTGCACTAATGAAATGCTTATCTTCCTGAGCTCATCATGCTGAAGAGCTTTTAGGAATGGCTGATATTTAGACTCTTCTTCCATTATTAATTAATTGAATGGGCATCAGGGCTCCCAAACTCTATTAAATGAGGCAAGACCTAGATTAATTTGGTTTCTATACAATAAGTACGTTTGAATGCTAACAATTTTCAACATGATCATAAAATAGATCCAGGTTGGGATGCATCAAAGAATGGCACTCCTCCCTTCAGAGATGCCTATTTTGTAAATAGTAAAAGCAAAAAATGGCTTGAGACTTTGTTTTCTTAGGGAATCTGAAATTAAACTTACATCATTGCCTTTAAAATAAGTATCTTCTACAAACCTGAAACATATTTGGATTATTACAATTCTCTAGATAGACCCACACTTCATATTCTAATTTTGAATGTGTTTAGGACTGACAGCTCTTAGTTAAAATCTATTGTGAAGCAAAAATACTCTTGGCTGCTTTGGCTGTTCCACCCATCCAAGTGGTTCTGGCAAATAAGCTCAATGGGCAAAAGCTAATATCCCCCCAAATCTCCTGGCCTGTGGAAACTTCTGCCAAAACTTTATTTGTCCTTAGTATCAAAATAAGCACTGACTTTAGTAAGAAAGATCACTGCAAGCTTTCCCAATTGGAGAGCACTAGCAAATAAAACATAATTTTCAACTGAAATGGAAAATGGTTGGATCACTAAAAGACATTTGGATGGAGCAAAACTTTTAATTATTCACAGGAAACTGGCTTCATATGGCCTTTCAGTGTGTTTGGGACCTTGAGACCAACTTCTGTTTTCTTAGCTCTGCTTTTTAATATGTCGGAAAAATTCCAGCCTCTTTTCTCAACCTGTATCTCAAGCCTCCTCTCCCTGCCCATCAGCCCATTTCTTTATGCAGAAGAAAGCTTCAAGCATCTCGTCTAGCAGAACACTGCAGGGATCACTCTGCATGGGAAATAATTATTTTATACCACATTTGTTTGTTGTGTTTTGCCTGCTGGGGTGAGCCTCGCTTCCCAAGCAAGTTGCCACAGGCCAGCTTTCGCTTGGAACTCAGACACGTGTTGGTTCCACCATAACTCGAAAACTTAGTGAGGGGAGCGTGTTTCCACGTTTAATGTTACCACCACATTGCAAACCACACATGATGTCAGGGTTTTGACAGTTTCCTTTTTAAAAAAAAAATGTTTTATTTATTTATTTGGCTGCGTCGGGTCTTAGTTGCAGCACGCAGGATCTTCGTTGTGGCAAGTGGGAACTTTTTTTGCAGTGCACAGGCTCTTCATTGCGGTGCACGGGCTTCTCTCTAGTTATGGCGCATGGGCTCCAGGGCACGCAGGCTCAGTAGTTGTAGCACGTGAGCTCTCTAGTTGTGGCATGTGACTCTAGAGTGTGTGGGCTCAGTAGTTGCAGCATGCGGATTCTCTAGTTGTGGCACGTGGGCTCTAGAGTTTGCGGGCTCAGTAGTCATGGCACATGGGCTTAGTTGCCCTGCGGCATGTGGGATCTTAATTCCCCGACCAGGGATCAAACCTGCATCCCCTGCATTGGAAGGTGGATTCTTAACTACTGGACCACCAGGGAAGTCCCTCAATAAATATTTTTGATTGAAGTAGTAACCAATTTTGATATAAAGGTTAGATAAGCTAGACAGAATTCTTAAGAGATGATTTATTTAGATATCTAAAACTGAAAGATGCTCCCTTAAAAACTCAAAATCAGTCTTTTAAAAATATCTAATTCTCTATTACAAACTTTCCTAAAAATACAGATGTCTATTGCTGCATATCACCCCAAAATTCAGTCACATAGAACAATGAACATTTATTATCACACAGGATCTATAGGTCAGGAATCTGGGTGAGGCTAAGTGGCTCTGGCTTAAGGTCTCTCATGAGGTTTGACAGTTTCCTTTGAAGAAATTAACCTTTGACTGAACTTAGAGGGGAAAATTTATACTCAGTTGAGTAACTTGTTGCTGACTAGAGTGGTGAGAATATCGTTGACATGTGAATAATTTGAGAGATGCTAGAGGGCTCTATGTTTTACTTTCAGAAACTCTCAGATTGGGTCAAGTGTACAGGCTGACTACTTCCTGGTCAGGAGGCAGTGAAACCTGATATACAAATACACCTGCAATTTGATAGATGCCAGGTATAATCTTTACAAGCAAATTGCTTCTTCAGAACTGTTGTGTGAAATGGCTTTTATCTACTTTTCTTTTGGGATGCTGGACTGAGTGAGAAATCAGTAATCATGGTGTTCTGTTTGGGTAGCCTGTGGACCAAGCCTATGAAGTAAGCAGTTGTGTTGTGACTTTTGAGGGGCTCTGAAATTTCCTTTATGCTCCCAGTTCCCCCCAAACATATCCCTCGCTAATTCTGTGAGGGCCTGAAATAGTTTGACTTATGACTCTCAGGGTTGGAAGGAATCTTCTACCCTGAGAGGTAGGTAGAAGGTGATGAACTGACACTGAGGAATCTCAATGAAGGGATCTCCTCTACAGCAACTTCACTCAGTTACCCAAATTTCATATCCAATGTTGCCAAATATTTAGAGCAATTGTTGCTACTGTCCCTGAATTTGCCCATGGCAAACATTATCAATCTTGATCCTCTTTCCAGCTGAACCAGACCCAGGTCTTTAGAATCCTTTCTAAGACAATTCTCTATGCAGCCACCATCCATCCTTTGGTGTTGGGGGAAAAGAAGAGACGTATTTTCCATTCTGGTTTCAGAATGAATCCTTCACCTGCATCTGTTTTTCCGCCATGCGTCTAGTGGGCCTAGAGAGAAGGTTCACAGGAGGTGGATTTCCCTTTCAGTATTTTTTTGACTAAAGTTTTATTTTTCAGAGTAGAGAACAAACTTATGGTTACCGGGGGGAGGGATGGGGGATGGGAGGGATAGATTGGGAGTTTGGGATTGACATGTACACACTGCTATATTTAAAATAGATAACCAACAAGGACTTACTGTATAGCACAGGGAACTCTGCTCAATATTCTGTAATAACCTAAATGGGAAAAGAATTTGAAAAAGAATAGATACATGCATATGTATAACTGAATCACTTTGCTGTACACCTGAAATTAACACAACATTGTTAATCAACTATACTCCAATATAAAATAAAAATTAAAAAAATAAAGTTTTTTTCTTTTTTTATATAGTCATCATCATAACATATATACCAGTTTTTGTGTTCTATTTTTTATTATGAAAAGTATATTTTAATATAAATACTCGATACATATGATGTTAAATGAATGTGTAATATTTCATATAGTCTGTATTATTATTTTCATAACTATTTCCTTATGTTGGACATTAGTTTCCCTCTGGTGCTTTGCTCTTATAAATAATTGATAGGAATATGACAGAATTAATTTTTACATGTACAGATCTTGCCACATTTGGGATTATTTCCTTAGGTTTTCAGAAGTGGATTACTGGGTCATGAGCATTTTACGACATTTAAGATTGCCCAACTGCTTTCCAATGGATTATATCAATTTACACTCCCAAATACTATTTCACCTACCCCCTACCAATTTTACATATATTTTAAAATTTATAGGGACTACTGTTCATAGCATTTAAGTTGCTTTTCTAGGATTCCTGACATCTGCTTTGTGGTATGGTGTGCTCATTGCTCTGCTGCCATGCTCTGTCTTCTGCTAGGATGCTGTCAAGATTGCCCACGCCTATGGGATATTTATAGCTTCACCCAAGTTCCCTAGGCATTGGCCTGTGAATTCCCCTGTTGCATCGGCCAGAGACTACAGTTCTCTTGGCAATATTTATAGTTAACAGCTTGGTTCTCTGCTCCCAACCTCCTCCATTCTAACCCTTAATAGTAAGAACAACAACTACTCTGCTGTTACTGTTGCTGTTACTGAGCACTAGTTATGCACTGGGCATGAGTCTAAGCACTCCAAAGGTAACACTTCATTTAGTCCCCACTGCAACCCACTGAGGTTGGTGTTATCATCCCCAAGTTACACATGAGTAGTTAGTTGAAATTTAGCAAGCTCAGTAACTTCCTCAAGGACACTCAAGTGCTGAGTAGACTAGCTGAGATTTGAATGGAGGCTGTATCTTATTTCCCATTCCAGGTTTTTAACCGTTCTGTATAATGCCTCTAAGTCCCCTCTCCTCTTGGCTCGGTCCATCCTTTGATTCTAGAACCAATCCAATTCTGAGTCGAGGAAAATTAAGGAACTTTAGCTCAGCATCTGAAGTCACTCTTGCTGCTATGCCAGCTCTTACCCTGTACTTGATTCACACTGAATGGCCTTCTGCTTGGTGATAGAGCTGAAAAGATGTCAGGGAGACTAGGGCTAAGGAGAACATTCAGTAAAAGTGAGCCTTTGCAAACACTGAAAGAAGGTTATTTTGGGGTGATGACATATTTTAGTTGTTTCCTCCCCTGAATGGTGAAAATTTGACCACTCTTCAGCTTCTGCTTCTACCTTTTTCTTGTGACCAAATCTCTACATTGTTTGCAATTCCAGTGACTATGCTCTTGCCTCAGTTTCTCATGACTGATTCCTGGTCTTGATAAATTTCCCATTAGCTTAGCTTCTATAAGCTTTGCAGAAGAATAGTAAGTTCTTGCTACTATGTATTGGCAGAAAACGGGAGAATACAAGTAGAAAAGATCTTGAGGGTTTTAGAATAGGGGGTGGAATATAAGGCTAAAGTTATTGACACGGGGATTTTCATCCTGTTACTCAGGACTCAATATTATGCCAAGTACTTGCCTGTCAGCTGACTATATTCCCTGGGAGAGTCTAGAGGACGCTGTGTTTTAGTAATGGATTCACAGGTGAGGGAGGCACTCATTTTTGATAAACTTGTTAGTGACCGTATTGTATGGCTATTGTATTCTGAGATTCAGAGAGGAGGATTCAGCCTTGGAATTGAGTTCCCTACTATCTTTGGGGATAATGGGATTGGGGAATTGCAGAGATCGGGTAGAAACTCCTAACTGTCTGTAGTAGATACAGTGGTTCTCTGCTCAGATCCCTTTTCCAAGGCCAGTGCATGCTGCTGCTGGGAATATTGGTGGTTAACAGGTCACAGATGTGTCTATCATCAGGAAATGCCTCACCCAAGGATATGACCCTTCCGCACTGGCCTCTGGCTAATAACTGAAGATGTGCAGGTACAAAGGCCTGGCCCCATTGCCTTAATCTTTGACTAGTCTCATGAGCCATCCTGGTTCTAGAGTTCTCTGTTGAATCAGCTGAGGCCTCAGTGGCAATTGCATTTTGGATCAGCTTCATCATTTGCCCAATCCTTTCCTTTTTGTTTCTCTCAGATGTATCTCCTAAAAGTACTCCCCAATAAACCTTCTGCAACTTTTCACTCAGAGTGTGTTTCCAGGGAACCCAATCTAACACAGTTGGTCCCACAAGTGTCTTAGGAACCAGATTGACTCTAAAATTGGACTTTGCTGCTGGATCACTCACCAACCAGCTACCAATAACTCTATCACTGAGAGTAGGTGGAATATGGTTAGCCCCTAGCATTCTGTCACAGTGCAGTTGTGGAAACTTTCACCAGTGGTAAACTGGGATGGGAGACCAGTGGACGGGGATGCACTGTCTGGTGCAATATCTCCATTGTATAAAAAGTGTGAGACAAATGATTCTATGAGGACAATGGAACTGTGTGGCCATTGTTGAGTGCCACTGATTACTTGAAGAGAGAAAAAGTTAGGTTCCTGTGATTAATAACCAATTCAAGGAAAAATGTGAAAGCTAGAGGACCTGCTTGGTAGCATTTAAGTATACCCTGATGTCTTGCAGCCAAAGTGCAGACAGATGAAGGACCAGACTCAGAACTTAATTGTAAAAGTAGTGGAGCTTCGCGCCAACCTCAGGGTGGACCCTGTGATTTGAGATGGGGCTATCTAGGTATATGTATTTGAAAACTTTGAACTCCTAAATTTCCTGAAGCCACTGGGCCTGCAGAAGGGGGCCCTTCTCCTTGTCAGAATATAATGGAACCCCGTGAAGAGCATGCCGAAGACTCAAATCATGCAAGTACTTTAAAAAAACTATGCTGTCTCTTGCCACCCACCTGAGCTCCATCACCCCTCCAAATAACCAGACCAATAACAAAGGTCAAATCTCAGCATATCCTAGCTAGGGATGTGCTAGGCTGGGGAAGTAGGGGAGACTAAATACAGAAGGAGCTATGGCCAGGGGAGTATGCTTGGGACTGGCACTGAGTAAAGAGGGTAGAACATGAAATTGAATAAAGGAGAGTTTATGAAATGGGATTTAATAGACTAAAAGACCCCAGAGATTGTGCTAATATAGTGCTAGGAATGCTCCTAGCAGGTTAGAAAAAACGATGGCCACACTAAGTGAAAAGAAAGTACCAGAACTGCTAATGGCAGGTGGTACAGGAAAGGATTGAAAGGCACAGAAAAGTGGGCATGATAAAATGGATATACTACATAAGTCTAAAAACTCTTACTAACCAAGTATTCAACCTTCTGCAGGAAGGTAAGTGGCACCAACATTATTGAGAAGCTCGGTGGTAGCTGTCTTCTTCCTCAGCTCAGATCAGGAATGGTGGTGGAGATGCTGTTACAGAATTGGACTCGCTGAGAACAAAGGGGATTGTAGTCATCAGAAGCAAGGTAGGTGCAATTACCACAATTAATGGCAAGGTTGGAGTGGTACCAGGAGAGATCTGACTCTCAGGGAGCTGTGAGGTGGTTAATTACCAGGAGCAGGTAGGGCTGCTGCTACACAGTGGGGACAGGGAAGAATATGGTTGGTGTTCAGTATACCCACTGGTGTGTTTCTTGGTGCTTCCATGTCCAATTTCAACAATAAATGGATAAATACAGTAGCCATGGCCTGAGAAGGGCATGGTAACCAGGGACTCAAGTCCCTTAGAGATGAGAGTCTGAATCACCCCACAAGGCAAGCCACCTAGACCAGCAGAAATTGAAAATGGGTGGTAGAGGAGAAGGAGGAGGCGTATTAGTTACGGCCTCCTCATTACACATGAATTGTCAACTCTGTGTGGAGGGAGAAGTGGCTTGATGGATGTATATGGTATGGTACATGGGCCCCTGGTCAATGGTAAATAATTTGACTGGTTAACGAGGGGGTCTAGAAGGAACAGAACTGAAAGACTGATGACCAGGAAGTCAGGGGAAGGGGTATGTAGAGACCCAGTGGGAGTGGCACAAATTACGTGTACTTTTGAGTCTCATGTGAATGACCTCCTGAAGAGGTTCTTAACAAACAGGTGAAGAGTTTGACCCATCTTGTGGTTGTCGGCCAAACTCTCTCCTTAGCCATCCTGATGCTTGCTTAATAACCCATGAATATAGTAATCATAGTATTCGATAGAAGGGATTGAGGCTGAGCGTGCACCCAATACCGTGGATCCCTCTCATTAAGTCTGAGCCAGCTCCTGCCACCACTGCCAGCAGCAGAGATGGACACTGTGCCCTCAACCTGTCACCATTCCTCAGGGAAGCCAGCCAGCCAGAGTGGTAGGCAGACTACATCTGACCCCTTACACCTGGGAGGGGGTCGCCGTTCATCCTTACTGGAGTTTGCCTTGCCTGCCTACAGCACCTCCATTAACACTACCATCTGTTCCATCGACATTATATCTCCCACCAATTGCCTCGGGCCAAGGGACCCATTTTATGGCAAAAAAAAAAAAAAAAGCTGGACTTCCCTGGTGGTTCAGTGGTTAAGACTGTGGTCCCAATGCAGGGGGCCCGGGTTCGATCCCTGGTCAGGAAACTAGATCCCACATGCATGCTGCAACTAAGAGTTTGCATGCTGCAACTAAGAGCCCGCATGCCGCAAAGAAGATCCCACGTGCTACAACTAAGACCTGGCTCAGTCAAATAGATAAATAAATATTTTTAAAAAGCTGTGAAAATAGACTCATGACCAAAGGATTACCATGTACTTCATCACCCAGCAGTAGCCTCTGGGATTAAATGGTAAAACAGCCTATTGAAGCCTTAGCTAAGGTGTTGGTTAGCTGGGGACAACATCTTGCATGGTTGGAGCACTGTCTTCTGGGAAGTGGTACATGCATTAAGCCACTGGCTGATATGTGGTACTTTATCTCCCACATCTAGAATATGTGGGTCCATGAAGCAAAGTTGAAAGTAAGAGCATCTCTGCTGACTATCACACTCAATGACCCACTTGTGAAATCTGTGCCTTCTGTTACTATAATATGTATAGACCCTATATAATATATATGTATATGTGCATGCAGCATACACACACATAATGAATATAATGACCATGCTGTAAAGCATACATTCAAGACCCTGGAGATTGCAAACATGCCTTCCATTTAAAGCAGTGTGTTACATTTATGCCGATTTAATCATTAACATTAGTAAGAGGCCAATTACACCGTTCAAGAGTAAGATGTTTTATGAGAAAATGACAAAAAGATACATGTAATCATTGCAATGCTAGTTTACCATCAGATAGGATGTGCAATAATCCCTTTAGCAAGCTTAAGCTTTTACATATTAATGGCAATATTGGAGAGCAGGAAGATGCCTTTTACAGCATCACTGAGGTCCTTACAATAAATGCCTTTGCTGCTTGGCCTGATTACTGGTATGTGCTGGGAGAATGATGCTGTTTTGTGGGCTCTTCCCTCCTCACTACTGGGGCCTGGGGTGGTTTTTTTTTTTTAAAGCAATGCTGTATAATGATTAATAATTAAAAGGGAAAAATTCATTTAGACATTTGGCCACATCTTTGTGGCACTCTGTATGGGTCTCATATAGAATAGATTTGCCCTGCAGAGAAACGCTGGCAAGGCGTTATTCTTAAACATACGATTAACCAGCTGCCAGAGACAATAGAACATTTAAAACTCCTATCCAATGACCCAGTTACCGTCTATAGGTCTCAGAGCTACTAAGATGAATTTAAAAATGAGCTGCAGGGCACAAAAGTATGTTTCCTGAAATGTAAAACAAAGGGTTTGAGTTAGATTATGGCCTCAACGATACCATTTTGTATGACAATACTTCACGGGGTAAAGGCAAATAATGTAGCAAAGAAAAGCAACCTGTTGACTTAGGGAAGTGAAGAAGAAATTAAAGAAAGTAAAGCAACAATAAGTCCAAAGGAAAATGTGTTTCTTGGTTAAAAAATGAAGGCCAAGGAAAAATCTGAAGATATTCATTCTTGGGTATCTGCTGGATGCAACAGCTGCCTTTACTTTTGAGCTTGCAAATTATAGAGAAGACAACCCAAATGTCAATCAAGAGTGAGTAGGAGGGCTTCCCTGGTGGCGCAATGGTTGAGAGTCCGCCTGCTGTTGTAGGGGACACGGGTTTGTGCCCCGGTCCGGGAAGATCCCACATGCCACGGAGCGGCTGGACCCGTGAGCCATGACCGCTGAGCCTGTGCGTCTAGAGCCTGTGCTCCGCAATGGGAGAGGCCACAACAGTGAGAGGCTCGCGTACCGCAAAAAAAAAAAAAAAAAAAGAGTGAGTAGGATAAGTAAATGTGGAAGTCTATTCAGCAACACTGAATAAAGAACAATGCAGATAAATCTCACAAATACAACATTGAGCAAGAGGCAGCCATGAAAAAATACATACTTCATGATTCCACTTGTTATAGTTCAGCTGGACTCTGATGTTTAGGATACAGACATAGGTGGTGGAGTTGTAGGGGAGAAATAGGCAATGAGCACCACAGAGCTCAGGATGGAGATTCCTTCTATGGGGGGTGAAGGGGGGATGCTGGATGGGTTTATGATTGGGGAAGGGTCCACAGAGCTGCTATAGAGCCCTGTCATTCCTTTTTTTGACCTGAATGGTGGTCACATGACTTTTGCTTAATAATGATTGTGAAACCCTGTAAATATATTTTATGCCCTTTTCTGTATATACATTGTTTTACAAAACACAAAATACAACAGAAAATATACTTTAAAACATTATATGCATTAACCAGAGTGATCTAACTTTAATATGTCCTTTTCAAAATTAACTAAATGGGACCCTACAGATAAAAGTGGAGTCTCCCCTGTGTACTTCTCAGTCCCACCCTCCTTCTCCCCCATTTGAAGCAACTACAACATGAATTTGGGGTGTATTCTCATTCCTTGTTTGCATAATTTTAGATACATACGTTTCCATAAGTAACATATTCCTTTGTGTATTTTTGAACTTTACATCAATTCTTTGATGCCTGTATTATTTTGTCAACTTGCTTTTTACACTTGACCTTGTTTGTGAGATCCATTTATGATCATATGTGTGTATATGTATATATATATGTGGCTCTGCTTCTCCATGCTCGGTTTCCTCATCAGCAAATATGATGATAATAATGGTATCCACCACACTGGGTTGTTATGAGGTTGAAATGAGTTAATATATAGACATCATCGGACAATCCTGCAGCCTGTGGAACAAAAACCACATTCACAGAAAGATAGACAACATGAAAAGGCAGAGAGCTGTGTACCAGATGAAGTAACAAGATAAAACCCCAGAAAAACAACTAAATGAAGTGGAGATAGAATAAAAAGAATTCCATAAAAAGAATTCAGAATAATGATAGTGAAGATGATCCAGGACCTCGGAAAAATAATGGAGGCAAAGATCTAGAAGATGCAAGAAATGTTTAACAAAGGCCTAGAAGAATTAAAAAAGAAACAAACAGAGATGAACAATACAATAACTGAAATGAAAAATACACTAGAAGGAATCAATAGCAGAATAACTGAGGCAGAACGGATAAGTGACCTGGAAGACAGAATGGTGGAATTCACTGCTGCAGAACAGAATAAAGAAAAAAGAATGAAAAGAAATGAAGACAGCCTAAGAGGCCTCTGGGACAACATTAAACACAACAACATTCACATTATAGGGGTCCGCAAAGGAGAAGACAGAGAGAAAGGACCCAAGAAAATATTTGAAGAGATTATAGTTGAAAACTTCCCTAACGTGGGAAAGGAAATAGCCACCCAAGTCCAGGAAGCGCAGTGAGTCCCATACAGGATAAACCCAAGGAGAAACATACCGAGACACATTGAAATCAAATGGGCAAAAATTAAAGACAAAGAAAATTATTGAAAGCAGCAAGGGAAAAATGACAAATAACATACAAGGACCTCCCATAAGGTTAACAGCTGATTTCTCAGCAGAAACTCTACAAGCCAGAAGGGAGTGGCATGATATACTTAAAGTGATGAAATGGAAGAACCTACACCCAAGATTACTTTACCCGGCAAGGATCTCATTCAGATCCAATGGAGAAATCAAAAGCTTTACAGACAAGCAAAAGCTAAGAGAATTCAGCACCACCAAACCATCTCTACAACAAATGCTAAAGGAACCTCTCTAAGTGGGAAACACAAGAGAAGAAAAGGACCTACAAAAACAAACCCAAAACAATTAAGGAAATGGTCATAGGAACATGCATATCGATAATTACCTTAAACATGAATGGATTAAATGCTCCAACCAAAAGACACAGGCTTGCTGAATGGATACAAAAACATGACCCATATATATGCTGTCTACAAGAGACCCACTTCAGACCTAGGGACACATACAGACTTAAAGTGAGGGGATGGAAAAAGATATTCCCTGCAAATGGAAATCAAAAGAAAGCTGGAGTAGCAATACTCATATCAGATAAAATAGATTTTAAAATAAAGACTGTTACAAGAGACAAGGAAGGACACTACATAATGATCAAGGGATCAATCCAAGAAGAAGATATAACAATTATAAATATATATGCACCCAACATAGAAGCACCACAATACATAAGGCAACTGGTAACAGCTGTAAAAGAGGAAATCAACAGTAGCACAATAATAGTGGGGGACTTTTACACCTCACTTACACCAATGGACAGCTCATCCAAAATGAAAATAAATACGGAAACAGAAGCTTTAAATGACTCAATAGACCAGATAGATTTAATTGATATTTATAGGACATTCCATCCAAAAACAGCAGATTACACTTTCTTCTCAAGTGCGCATGGAACATTCTCCAGGATAGATCACATCTTGGGTCACAAATCAAGCCTCAGTAAATTTAAGAAAATTGAAATCATATCAAGCATCTTTTCTGACCACAACACTATGAGATTAGAAATGAATTACAGGGGAAAAAAACGTAAAAAACACAAACACATGGAGGCTAAACACTACGTTACTAAATAACCAAGAGATCACTGAAGAAATAAAAAAGAAATCAAAAAATACCTAGAGACAAATGACAATGAAAACACCACAATCCAAAGCCTATGGGATGCAGCAAAAGCAGTTCTAAGAGGGAAGTTTATAGCTATACAAGCCTACCTCAAGAAACAAGAAAAATCTCAAATAAACAATCTAACCTTACACCTAAAGGAACTAGAGAAAGAAGAACAAACAAAACCCAAAGTTAGCAGAAGGAAAGAAATCATAAAGATCAGAGCAGAAATAAATGAAATAGAAACAAAGAAAACAATAGCAAAGATCAATAAAACTGAAAGCTGGTTCTTTGAGAAGATAAACAAAATTGATAAACTATTAGCCAGACTCATCAAGAAAAAGAGGGAGAGGACTCCAACCAATAGAATTAGAAATGAAAAAGGAAAAGTTACAACAGACACCGCAGAAATCAAAGCATCCTAAGAGACTACTACAAGCAACTCTATGCCAATAAAATGGACAACCTGGAAGATATGGACAAATTCTTAGAAAGGTAAAACCTTCCAAGACTGAACCAGGAAGAAACAGAAAATATGAACAGACCAATCACAAGTAATGAAATTGAAACTGTGATTAAAAATCTTCCAACAAACAAAAGTCCAGGACCAGATGGCTTCACAGGTGAATTCTATCAAACATTAAGAGAAGAGCTAACACCCATCCTTCTCAAAGTCTTCCAAAAAACTGTGGAGGAAGGAATACTCCCAAACTCATTCTATGAGGCCACCATCACCCTGGTACCAAAACCAGACAAAGATAGTACAAAAAAAGAAAATTACAGACCAATATCACTGATGAATACAGATGCAAAAATTCTCAACAAAATACTAGCAAACAGAATCCAACAACACATTAAAAGGATCATACACCATGATCAAGTGGGATTTATCCCAGGGATGCAAGGATTCTTTAATACACGCAAATCAATCAATGTGATACACCATATTAACAAATTGAAGAATAAAAACCATATGATAATCTCAATAGAGGCAGAAAAAGCTTTTGAAAAAATTCAAAACCGATTTATGATAAAAACTCTCCAGAAAGTGGGCACAGAGGGAACCTACCTCAATGTAATAAAGGTCATATATGACAAACCCACAGCAAACATCATTCTCAATGGTGAAAAACTGAAAGCATATTCTCTAAGATCAGGAACAAGACAAGGGTGTCCACTCTCACCACTATTATTCAACATAGTTTTGGATGTCCTAGCCACGGCAATCAGAGAAGAAAAAGAAATAAAAGGAATCCAAATTGGAAAAGAAGAAGTAAAACTGTCACTGTTTACAGATGACATGATACTATACATAGAGAATCCTAAAAATGCCACCAGAAAACTAGTAGAGCTAATCAATGGATTTGGTAAAGTAGCAGGATACAAAATTAATGCACAGAAATCTCTTGCATTCCTATACACTAATGATGAAAAATCTAAAAGAGAAATTAAGGAAATACTCCCATTTACCATTGCAACAAAAAGAATAAAATACCTATGAATAAACCTACTTAGGGAGACAAAAGACCTGTATGCAGAAAACTATAAGACACTGATGAATGAAATTAAAGATGATACCAACAGATGGAGAGATATACCATGTTCTTGGATTGGAAGAATCAATATTGTGAAAATGACTATACTACCCAAAGCAATCTACAGATTCAATGCAATCCCTATCAAATTGCCAATGACATTTTTTACAGAACTAGAACAAAAAAATCTTAAAATTTGTATGGAGACACAAAAGACCCCGAATAGCCAAAGCAGTCTCGAGGGAAAAAAAACAGAGCTGGAGGAATCAGACTCCCTGACTTCAGACTATACTACAAAGCTACAGTAGTAATGACAATAGGGTACTGGCACAAAAACAGAAACATAGATCAGTGGAACAAGATACAAAGCCCAGAGATAAACCCACACACCTATGGTCAACTAATCTATTCCAAAGGGGGCAAGGATATACAATGGAGAAAAGACAGTCTCTTCAATAAGTGGTGCTGGGAAAACTGGACAGCTACATGTAAAAGAATGAAATTAGAACACTCCCTAACACCATACACAAAAATAAACTCAAAATGGATTAGAGACCTAAATGTAAGACAGGACACTATAAAACTCTTAGAGCAAAACATAGGAAGAACACTCTTTGACATAAATCACAGCAAAATCTTTTTTGATCCACCTCCTAGAGTAATGGAAATAAAAACAAAAGTAAACAAATGGGACCTAATGAAACTTAAAAGTTTTTGCACAGCAAAGGAAGCCATAAACAAGACGAAAAGACAACCCTCAGAATGGGAGAAAATATTTGCAAACGAATCAACGGACAAATGATTAATCTCCAAAATATATAAACAGCTCATGCAGCTCGATATTAAAAAAACAAACAACCCAATCCAAAAATGGGCAGAAGACCTAAATAGACATTTCTCCAAAGAAGACATACAGATGGCCAAGAAGCACATGAAAAGCTGCTCAACATCACTAATTATTAGAGAAATGCAAATCAAAACTACCATGAGCTATTACCTCACACCAGTTAGAATGGGCTTCATCAGAAAATCTACAAACAACAAATGCTGGAGAGGGTGTGGAGAAAAGGGAACCCTCTTGCACTGTTGGTGGGAATGTAAATTGATACAGCCACTATGGAGAACAGTATGGA
>NW_006772957.1:886360-902332 GCF_000442215.2 Lipotes vexillifer | reverse complement strand
GATGAATTGGGCGATTGGGATTGACATGTATACACTGATGTGTATAAAATTGATGACTAATAACCTGCTTTATAAAAAAATATAATAAGATACAAGGATATATTGTACAACACAGGGAATACAGCCAATGCTCTATAAAAAAAGAAAAAAAAGATTAAGTAAAAAACAAAAGAAATCATCAGACATATAGTAAGGACTATATGTGCTTACATAAATAATCTAGTTAATTTATTCATTGACTAATGTAATTAAGTAATTAATTTTACCAGTGTCATATTTCTTCATCCATTTATTTATCTATTTCTCAGTGATGGACAGTTAGGGATTTCCAATATTTAGAATTATAAATAAGGCTGTAATAAATAACTGTATATCCCTGCCTTAAAAAAAATCTATTTGGCATCTCCCCCAGAACTTAAGGGGCCAGTATGTTTTCTGATTCTAACTTTGATAAGAATGGGAAAGAAGCCCCAGAACAGAGCAAGTCCTCACACCTTTGGAATTCAAGGGCAGTCATTAAAGCCTAGGGCTTTTAAGGATGAAACTCCAGAGCAGCTGGGAGGAGGGGAATCACTAACGTATAGTGGCACTTAGTGTTCAATATTTCGCCTCCGTTTTCTCATTGGTATAGGCGGCAAATATTATTATCTCCATTTTTCAGCCTTGGATAGTTAAAGAACACAGTTAAGATCTCACAGCTGTAAGGAGAGGAGCTGGCATTCGAAAGAACTAATAGAAAATGGAAGGAATAAAGGTCAGGAAAAAATGGGTTAACAGTTTACCTGAGAAGGGGGAATAAAAAAGGATAATCGGATGCACACCAAAGGCCTATATCTTATAGAAATCCTATTACACTTCGGTCGAGGCCCAGGCAGAATTTTACCCTCCAGATGACCATGCGCCTTGTTCAGCATCTTTGCCTCACTCTGCCCTTCGCAAAGCCCCAAATGGTGCTGGGAGCTTTGAAGGTGGTAGCAAGGGGGTAAGAACTGGGGTGGGAGAGTAGAAAAGGATATGCCACAGAGATGATTATTGAAAGTTGACAGCTGCCAAACACACTGTGTCCCTGGCAACACCTGTTGAGCCGGCCGCTGTGGTGGAGAGTCAAATGAAGAAAGACAGCTGTATACATGCCAACAGCAGCAGGATGCTGTGCTGGGCTCGTGCTCTGCCAGCAGAAGATGTGCCAAACTCGCTGGCCCAGATTCAGATAGCTGGGTGTCCACTCGGTTTGCCAGCAAATAAGCCCGGGGAATACATTTGCATTAACACGGCTCTGCCACCTCCCCGTGCTCCCACTTCCCCAGTGCCTCCCCGCCACACAGAACATAGTCCCTCTTTCCAGAATGTCATCTTCAGGCTGCTTTTCAGAACCTGTATTTCAGTGGAACATGAGGTAAGCCAGATGCTGTCCTGAATTACCTCGAAGGAAGCCAGCATCAGCCGTCAAGAGCAAGACAAAAACAACTCCATTTCAGGTTTTTGGCAGTTGGCTAGAAAAATATCCTGGGTAATTTTAATTTTTTTTTCTGAGAAGAAAGAATAGACAGGGTTTTACATTTTATCTCATGCAAACATTATGCTCACCCAGACCCTTCCTTTATTTGAGCACCTTGAAATTAGGGGGGTTCTCAGCTAAGCTGAAAGAGTTTCACAACTGCAGTGGGATGTTATAGGAAAGTTTGGTTCTGCCTACAAAATTGCCTCCTAAGATGGAGAAGTGTCAGATATGTCTAATTTCTTCTTATCTTTGCTCAAGACTCCAGGGATACCCTTGAGGAATAAGTCTCAGATCTGGATGAGGGAGTTTTTCTCTGCACAGACCACTGATTGTGATTTGGAGATCTATCTATCTATCTATCTATATCTATCTATCTATCTATTATAGCATATATAATTTCAGCCACTTCATGCCAGCATGCAGCAGAGGTGGTGAGAGAGATAAAGCCTTAAGGAAGAGAGAAGCTTTGTGGATTACTGTTTCGGATAGCCTTTCTCCCAGAGGTCTTAATGAGTAACTAGACCTCGAATGATAGAAATTACCCCGTTCTTGTTTCTGACCTTCTAACATTGCGCACACACACACACACACACACACACACACACACCACTCCTTAATAAAAACTTTCACTTCATTTCAATGTAGGGTTTGTAAAGGAAGAGCATTAACACTCTTGTGATCATTAACATTCCTTTCTCTCTTAATGATGATAAATCTTTCTTGAGTAGCTTTCTGTTAAAATCATTAAGTAATGTCAGAAATTCCCAGTTAAGTAACATGTTTTGAGTCAAAAATTTATCTTAGGAATTTATCTCTAACATACACTTATATATGTACCTAAAGGGTATTGAATACAGAATTGTTTCAAATAATAGCAAAAGACTGGGAAAACTCTAAAGGCCCATCTGTAGAGCACATCTCATGGATAGTACATCCTTAAAAACAGCATTATGCAACTGTTCAGAAGCGTGAATTAGCTCCGTATGTGTAGACATGGGCTAACCTTTGAGACAAACCACAAGGGCAAAAAGTGAGGTGTAGAATAATGTGTATATTTTTCCTTCATTTGTGTAAAAACAGAAAAGAAATATACACACATGCATATATATGTTTATCTATACATAGACTATGTCTGGAGGAGAAACAAGAAGCACTTAACAGTGGTTACCTCTGGGAATGGGAGACAAGTGATCTGACATTCAGATTTTACTGTGTATTATTTTGTACTGTTTGAAGTTTTTCTATTATTTTGTACCTATGCCACATCTTCAAAAGTATAAAAAAGTAAATTAATAAAATAAACTTATTTCTCACCAAGCTCTAAAGTTGAGTACTAGATATTTAATTTCTAGGTTCTTTTTGTTTTAAGTGTGTGAGCTTGACGTCACACACAAGTACTTTGACCATTATTACAGATTAGTAACTTGATTAGTTGAATTCAACTTTCTAGTGACTGATTAGAAAATATGAGTCAATGTAGTCAAAAGATCTATTATGAGTTTAAATTGAGACGAGATTCTTTTTCTTCCTCAGTCACATAAATCAGCTCAGATGAATTGTTGCTCACCACGAATGAAATAAGATTGCTTTTAAGGACTTAATTGCCATAATTCTGCAATAGCACTTGTGCCCCCAGTCTTTTGTATTGCATTTTGAAAGCATTTTGATGGCTTCAGTGTTATTCTTGTATATTCATAGTCACATGACTCCATTTATAATAAATAAAACTAGTGAAAAACTAGGGAAAAACTAGTGAAAATTTTCATGGATCCAAGAACATACTTGAAATGTTCACCTACCTTCACATCAAAATGCTCTCTCTTTCTTCCGTAGACAATATGTCAAAGAAATACATTGAAAGAGAGGGAATTTTGCCTATAGAGTTCATAACATATCAAAATTCTGATACTGCCCTTGAATCAAAGAATGTTGAACTTTAAGCGACTTTAGAGGTGAGTTTGTTCCCTTTGGGGAATTTGGATTCCGAAAAACCTGAGTTTCTGTCAAATGAGTCTCCTGCTTCTCCTAGTCTCAATACAATATAAAATGAATGAAATGGTGCTCATCTTGTAGGACTGTTCAGAGAACCAAATGAGCTAGTGGGTGATGAAAGAGCACTTTGAAATTGTGATGCTCTAGTAGTTATTTTTATTGGATATCACATTCATTTTGGATAAGAATAAAGTGGATTTTGTTTCAAAGTTCTTTGCTGAATCTGATTTCTGTACAGTGGTTGGAATGAACATTGTCAGTATTTTCAAGTTGATTTATGCCTGCCATTTCCATGGGCAGCTTTCCCTAAGAGGACTGATGCTGTGGCAGCATCCAAACAGAGTGAACCTAAAATGAAACCCGAGGCACACATTTAAGGCAGATAACTCTGAGACCACTGGACTCAGCCCATTCTTGTGGGTTTATGTGTGTACAAGGGCAGAACCCTGGAAAGTGCAGACACATTTTATAAGCTGACTATTTTACACTTACATAATCTTAAATTCATGCAAAGAATTTTATTTAGTGCTTCCCTGGTGGTGCAGCGGTTGAGAGTCCGCCTGCCAATGCAGGGGACACAGGTTCGTGCCCCGGTCCGGGAAGATCTCACATGCCGCAGAGTGGCTGGGCCCGTGAGCCATGGCCACTGAGCCTGCGCGTCTGGAGCCTGTGCTCCGCAATGGGAGAGCCGAAAAAAAAAAAAAAAAAAAAAAAAAGAATTTTATTTAGACACTTTGAGTAAGATTTAAGTGGGGTTCCTTGATCGTGTTTCTCAGAAATAAGAAATAAAGAGTTTTGAATGATTAAGTACTGCCCTTTAATTTCACTTGTTTTGAATGTATTTTATTTGATGAACTAATTCCTTCTATGTATTTCTCTTCATTGATAGACAGTATTTCCTATTGAGAATTTGACTCTAAAGGTAGTGGTTTTAAGTTGGAAGACAGCACTAAGGCATTATATCTTATCTTTCAGAACAGTTGTTTTAGAACATATGTGTTTTTAAAGTGGCATAACATTTTGTTCAAAAGAAGTAGTAGGCAGATTTCCAGTATGATTCAAAAAAAAAAAAGGCAGGGGGTGGGCGAAGTGGAGCTGAAGTGAAAGAAAGTGTGTGCGCGTGCATGTGTGTGTGTGTGCACGTGTTAACGGATATGGAGCCCAGCTTACTGAACTGCCTCTTCTCCAATGCTCTCGTGACAATTTTCACTAGTGGCCAGTGAAATGGAATGAGTATTCCCACCATGTGGGATCCTTATGCTGAGGCTGAATTGTAATAATGAGTTAGATCATGTTCAGTTCTGTATCTTGTACAGATACAAAAAAGAGCTGAGTGGAAGTTCAGGGACAGAAATGGATCCCCTGGGATTTCTTTTACAGGTATCTGGTCATTATGAGTCATGCCAAGATTACAGAGTTTGGGATTTGAAGACATTTATAATAGAAAATATAAGAAAACGTGTAATGACAGGCTTGAGAGACATGCTCACAGCAAAAAAGCAAGTTGTCTGGCAAAATAGTTAATTTCTGAACTTCTGTATACAAAGGTGAAGTGAAAGTCACTCTGTATTGAAAAGCACCAGGATCTGTTCAGTTTCTTCTGGAGCTAAAATAAACTCTTTTATAGCATATATTTCAATTTTATCTCTGTGGGATTGTATAGTGACATTTTCCTTATTGGCTACGAGTCATCTAACTCCTCACCTTGGCATAGTATAATAGAATTAATAGCTATATATCCTAAAATGTATATTAAATCAAGACTTTTATGTCCATGCTCCTCTGCTCAAATAAATTCAAACGTGTATGGAATGAAAGGCAATTTATATGTGGCATTGTTAGCCTCCAATATCTAGGAAAAACATTGAAATTTTTATTTCACAAAGAGAAACCAAAAGAACTATTGACAGTCTTCTTGTTAAAGGAAAAGCAGAGTTCACTTCTTAACTCTACTGATAGAGGACCACGTATGTCTCTTGGCATATTTGACATGAAAAAAAAAAAAAACCATCGAGCAGCAACCTTTATTTAATTTAGACTAGGTGTTGGGGATTATCTTTCATAAACTTTTCATCCTCAGAAGGCTTCATGTAAACTCAGTTCAAAATCATCACTTACTACTTATATCTTTGTTCTAATCATTTTATTCTTTGCATATCCTTAGAATGTTTGTATTTAATTATAATTTACATCTTATCTTGTTTTTTTTGCTTTTGTTAACATGTTGCTTCAAAAATTTAAGGTGTCTTATATGTGTACATTTTATCTCTACAACTAGACCATAAATTCCATGAGGGCAGGGATTTCTTCAATGTCCTCAAAGAATAACAAGTCCAGTCTTCTGCACTAGATGATCTGTGCATTACGTACCCCCTTACTTCTCCTTAACGTGTGAACACTCCCCAACTTACTCACTTGGTTTATGCTCAGGGAAAACAAACTGATTTACTAGTCTGAATAAGCAACATTCAATAGGCAGGTAAATCTGTTGCTGCAAAAATAATATAAATTGCAAATCAAAGCAAAATATAAGTGGCTTTTGTATTATCCACTCTCTGTAGTCCCTAAACAGAAACCATTATCATTTGATTAACATTTCATTCATTATAAAGAAGTAATATTTTCAATAGATTCTAAACACCCATGACTTTAGAACTGTTACATGGTCTTGTCTCAGGACAAATTGGCTGGTTTGGTATACCTTTATGCATTTCTGTAAAGTGCATTCATCACTCTTTTATTTGTATTCTGATAAATCCAGAGGGTTTTTCAGTGGCTAAGTGTGATTTTAGAATAGACATTATTTGTACTGTTATTTTCAATTTATGTTTTGGTATTGTTACATTTGGCCATAATATATAGAAGTTGTACTGGGGTTTAAAATCAAGAGGAAGAATTCCACCTTCCTGTGTTGAAGTTTATCAGATCTGTGACTACCACAAGTCTTATGTAGCCTCCCTCTTTGCAGCAGATATCAACAAGGACACACAACGGACGGCACAGTCGATCTTAGTTTGGATCCTGTGCTACCCAGCTATGTGACCATGTAACCTTGGGTAAGTTTCTTAACTTCTCTGATCCTCAATTTCCTCATCTATAAAATGAAGATAGGGCTTCCCTGGTGGCGCAGTGGTTGAGAGTCCGCCTGCCGATGCAGGGGACACGGGTTCGTGCCCTGGTCTGGGAAGATCCCACATGCCGCGGCGTGGCTGGGCTCGTGAGCCATGGCCGCTGAGCCTGCGTGTCCGGAGCCTGTGCTCCGCGACGGGAGAGGCCACAACAGTGAGAGGCCCGCGTACCGAAAAAAAAAAAAAATGAAGATAATAGAGATCATGAGGGTTAAATAAGATACTTAGTACTTTATTATGTCAAATACTTAGTATAGTTGCGGGTCCACCTTAAGCATTTGATAAATATTAGCTGTTCTGATTAGCAGATACTCCTCTAAGTTGTAATTTGATCCCCAGAAAGGTCAGCTCTGCTCTTCAATTCCAGCCCATCTTTCTGGACACAGTCATGGAAAGGGTGCTTCACAGTCATATTGGTCGTATTGGGTCAAGTCCCCAGTTCTCTCTCCCTTCATTTAGGTGGGATAACCCACACAGACCTGCAAACGAATGTAAGCCATTGTCAAAGTAGAATCTTTGGAATTACTTGTAAATCTTACAGTAGATTGTGTTTGAATAGCAACAGCATTGTTCCAAGCCATGAGACTTTCTTAGAAGTCAGAACATTTTACACAGAGGGGTGTCAATGCCTATACCTCATAGGTGGTACCTGAAGTAGATTTTCTTCTCTGAACCCTACTTTCTACTCAGATTTCTCTGCTAAGATCTACATGATATTTTCAGCCTTGTTCCACACCTTGCTCACTTCCCAGTTTCAGAGAGGCTTTCATTTGGCTGCGGGAATCTGTCCAGTCCTTTCCCAAGGCATCAAATGAAACCATGTAAACTGAAGCACTCACAAATATTCCTTCAAATCAACAGGGTTAAGAAACTCTATCACCGCATCTTTCATTGAAAACCCAGATCATTGAGATGGTGGTCACACTGTCAACTGGTTAGTGTGCAGATCTGACTACTAAGAAATGAAAATATATTAACTGATTTAGAGTAGTGCAGAGAAAGAAACTAAAAATGGAGCACAGTGCTTCTGGATTCTCCTGTCCGCCTGAGGTGTTGTTTTTTATCTAGCCTTAATTTCAATGATAAATTTCAGATATTGGAAAAGTCTTCCTTAGTGTCTCAGGTCGCCGCTCATCTTTTATTTATTAATTAAAGTATTATTTATTTCTAAAATTTTAAAAATATTAAAGTACAAAGAAAAATTTTTTAATAAATCCACCACCTAGAAATAACACCTATTGACTTATTTTCTAATAATTTTCTGTGGCATATTTTATATCCATATTTTTAAGTAAGAAAAAAATTTCACTATTTTAATAAAAATGAAACATACATATAGAAAAGAATCAGACATTGACAAATAATACTGAATATTTTAAAATCACCTCAAATTCAATTACCCAGAAATGATATTGTAATCATTACATTAGATGAACATATTTTCAGATATCTTTCTGTGTGTACACCTACAAATACAGAGAGCGAGAGAGAGGGAGAGAGGGAGAGGGAGAGAGATAAATGCTTTTATAAAATGGAGACCATACTCTAGAAGTTATTTTTAATAAAACAAAAACAAAATACATATAATTTTCTTTTGATTTAATGGGGAAAAGGAAACTTCAGGAACTGTGGAACTTAAACTAAGTGTGTTTTCATGGTAAGAATTAACATATTCCACATGATATCTCTAAATTTTTTTTTTTTTTTTTTTTTTTTGTGGTCCGCAGGCCTCTTACTTTGTGGCCTCTCCCGTTGCGGAGCACAGGCTCCGGACGCGCAGCCTCAGCGGCCATTGGCTCACTGGCCCAGCCGCTCCGCGGCATGTGGGATCTTCCCAGACCGGGGCACGAACCGGTGTCCCCTCATATCTTTAAATTTTTTTTTTTTTTTTTTTTTTTTTGTGGTACGCAGGCCTCTTACTTTGTGGCCTCTCCCGTTGCGGAGCACAGGCTCCGGACGCGCAGCCTCAGCGGCCATTGGCTCACTGGCCCAGCCGCTCCGCGGCATGTGGGATCTTCCCAGACCGGGGCACGAACCGGTGTCCCCTGCATTGGCAGGCGGACTCTCAACCACTGTGCCACCAGGGAAGCACGGTATCTCTAAATTTAAGAAAAAAGATTATAACAAGTTTGAACTGCAGTTATGTATGTTTCAATATTAGATATCACCAAGCTGGTTCCCTTTGTTATAAAGCAGAAACTAGCACACCATTGTAAAGCAATTATACTCCAATAAAGATGTTAAAAAAAAATTAGATATTACCAATTAAGCTTTTCTGTGAAATAAGAGAATCTTTGTACTCTTACATACTCTCTCATCTCCTCTGCTCTCACTTCCCAGTTTTTATGTTATTATTTGTACAACGCCCATGTTTGTAATATTGAGATTCTGATCTTTAAAAATGTATTGTATTAATTCATTTAATACATTTAAATGACTATAATGCTCATTTCCAGTCCTTTTACAACAGCTTCCATTCTAAGTTATGAATTTTGATTAATCTCAGAATAAGATGAATTTAATTGTTAAGTAGTTTTTTCTAAAGAAGGGTATATGGATGCTTTATTTCTAAGGGTTTTTTTTTCTCCTAGTTTGAGAATATCTACCTGTAGCTTTCATACAAGAATAACATTTGCCTCACTGGATAAGAGTTTCTTGGATCACATTTTCTTTTCTTCAGAACTCTGACCTGCATGTATACATTTGTATAACCTAACTACCACCAGAATCAATATGTAGAACTATTCCATGACTTTATAGTCATACCTACTTTTCTTCTCCACCACCATTCTTTTTCTTTTTTTTTTTTTGAAAGTATAGTTGATTTACAATATTTTGTTAGTTTCTGGTGTGCAGCAAAGTAATTCAGTTATATATAAGTGTGTATGTATATATACATATATATATATATATATATAGAGAGAGAGAGAGAGAGAATATATATATATATATATATATATATATATATATATGTTCTTTTTCATATTCTTTTCCATTATGGTTTATTACAGAATATTGACTATAGATCCTTGTGCTATATAGTAGGATCTTGTTGTTTATTTTATATATAGTAGTTTTATCTGCTAATCCCAAACCCCTAATTTATCCCTCCCCCACCCCCTTTCCCCTTTGGTAACCATAAGTTTGTTTTCTATATTTGTGAGTCTGTTTCTGTTTTGTAAATAAGTTCATTTGTATCATAATTTAGATTCCACATATAAGTGAAATCGTATGATATTTGTCTTTGACTTACTTCACTTAGTATGATAATCTTTAGGACCATCCATGTTGCTGCAAATGGCCTTATTTCATTCTTGTTTTGTGGCTAATATTCCATTATATATACATACCACATCTTTATCAATTCATCTGTCGATGGACATTTAGGTTGCTTCCATGTCTTGACTATTGTAAATAGTGCTGCTAGAACATAGGGGTGCATGTATCTTTTCAATTAGAGTTTTCTCCGGATATATGCCCAGGAGTACGATTCCACCACCATTCTTACCCCCTAACAACCATTAATTTCTTCTCCATCTCTATAATTTTGTCATGCTGAGAATGTTATATAAATGGAATCATATGTGAGCCTATAGACTGACTTTTTTCCTTTGAAATGCCTTTGAGATCCAGTTGGGATGTTCTCTTTATTGTACAGTGGCCATTCATTGATTTTCTTCCTCCTTCTTCTAATGAGAGTATGCTAATTTTCCTTTGGAGGATCACTCCTCCTCCATTCTTAGTACATTCACCCCCGTGCTCCCAACGGAGGTCACATAACCAAAACTTGTCCTCAAATTGCTCTCAGTGTGAGGGGGAAGGGGCAGAAATGGAGACAGGTATTATACTGTCTACAATACACTATGCTAAGTCTTTTAGTAGTGATGGTACAGAGAAACAGGGTGAAAATAATAAAATTCTGGCATAAAATTTGGAAAGCCTTTTCAGAGGAGGAGATTTGGGGATTGAGTCCCAAAGGCTGAGTAACATTTTTCTAGCAGAGAAAGTAGAGAGAGTGATAAAACATCATCATTGCCAGTGAAAGATTAAGAACAGATACACACACCCATATGTTAAAAGACACATAAAAAATACAAAGATTATGTGTACCATTATCTGAAAATACCACTGCAAGGGAGAACTCAGAAAAAATTTATGAACTCAGAATATATGCTGTTATTTAATTTAGAAAAGTAATTATTTAGCTAAGATTACCTGTTATGATTAAAGGCTATTAACAAATAAAATTGTGTTTGAATTTGAAAAGAGTATTCAAATTTCATGAAACACACATATAAAGAAGTTAAAACTATTTTAAAATAGATATCTCATTAAAACTTTTAAAAGATTTATTTGAACAAGCTGAAGTATAAAGAGAAGGATAATTGATGAATTTACCAACTCTTTTTTTCTGACCTGTTTGGCTTTTAGACATATTCCATCCACCACACTTCTTTCCTTCCATCAGCCTTGGTATATGAATAGAAACTGCAGAAAAGGTTTATGACAATCACTTGGCAAACTAATAATACAAATCTCTCCACATATTAACTGACATTCTTCTACTCAATTGCTGAAGCATATACTTTTGATTGGCCCACTCACCATTCAACCTCTTTTTTGTGTGCTTCCTATGCTGCAGAAGCTAAAAATCTGAAAACTACAATTCCTGGACTCCCTTGCAGACTAGATGTAGACTCAAATGTAATTTGATTTCACCAGTCAGATATGTTTACCAAAGACTGAGTTAAGAAGAATTAACAGATCTACTGCTTCAGGCAGTTCCTAGAAACTCAGCCTAGAATCTGTTTCTTTGGCCATCCCACCCATAGCATAGGACATGCTGTACAGTGTAATAAATCCATTTCTACCTCAGTTAAACAGAGTAGATTCTGTTCTCTGTAACTGAACCTGCACTAATAGTGCCACCTTTGGTCAAAGTTTCTAGATTTGATTTTTTGGAAAAAAAAAAAATCACTTAAATATGAATTTATGTATTAAAGTAGAATTTGGTGCTGAGCACTCAAAAAAGTTTTCATTTTAAAATCAAATGGATTGCCTCTTTCTTTGTTCAAAATGGAAACAGTTTTATAGCTTTAGTTCTGATTGTAAAATGAACTTGTGCACATATTAAGTATGTTAAGCAACAGTAAAAAGAATAAGAAAAACAGCAAAAGCTTATTTACAAACATTTTATCTGAGATAATTGCCGTTCTTTTTCTGTGCTTGGACATACATAACACACATATTTTATAAAAGCAAGAACATGACAGAAAGATTGCTCTGTAATATGCTTTTCACCTGATACATTGTGAACATATTTTCATATCAAATGTGCATATTAATATCAAAAACTGATGTTAAATTCTTAGTAGACATTGTATATATCTTCCTTATATAAAACATACCCCCTATTCTGAATATTCAACTTGTCTTTAATTTTTATGAACAAAGCCAAAATAAACATTTTAAATTTCTTTTTATCTATTTCCTCAGTGTAAATTCATAGAGGAGGAATTTCTGAGTCCATTTTAAAGATATTTTTAAAATTTATTCATTTTATTTATTTATTTATTTTTGGCTGCGTTGGGTCTTCGTTGCTGTGCACAGGCTTTCTCTAGTTGCAGCGAGCGGGAGCTACACTTCATTGCAGTGCGCAGGCTTCTCATTGCAGTGGCTTCTCTTGTTGCGGAGCACAGGCTCTAGGTGTGCAAGCTTCAGTAGTTGTGGCATGAGAGCTCAGTAGTTGTGGCTCGCAGGCTCTAGAGCACAGGCTCAGTAGTTGTGGCGCACGGGCTTAATCGCTCCACGGCATGTGGGATCTTCCCGGACCAGGGAACGAACCTGTGTCCCCTGCATTAGCAGGTGGATTCTTAAACACTGAGCCACCAAGGGAGTCCCCATTTTAAAGATTTTTGATATGTATTGTCAGATTGCCCTCTACAAAGATTGTATCTGTTTCCAAGGTCACCAGCAGCTATGCTAATGTCTGTTATTTTGCATGTCACCAACACTGGATGTAAATGATCTGATAGTCTAATAGGGGAAAACCTCAATCTCACTTTGTTTGTTGTTTTCTTCCTCTCCTTCTCATTATAAAAGAAAAAAAAACCCTATTTCTTTAGTTGTATATATATATAAATATACATATTTATATTTATATTTATATACATATTTTTCTTTTCCCTAAAGATCACTATTTTATGTTTTTGGCTTCTTTAGTTCAGGATTATTATCCAGACATCTTCTGTATTGTGATGTTAAATGTAGATATGGATTTAAAAGCTGCAGTTTTTCTTCAAGTGTTTTGAAATACTATTTCTGAAGCTGAAGCTGAATCAGATGGCACAATTTCATGTACTTTCTGACTTTGTAATTTCAGTAGCATTCACTAGAGCAACACTGTGGGATGTAGAGGGGCCAGTGTCACAACTTTAAAATTTAGGCTCATGGAGGAGAGCTCCCTGGCACCCTGTATATGGTTCTGTGGCAGAAGTTATCAAAGCTAATTGGATTGCTACCTCTGGATACACAGAGTCTCTCTTCAAACAGTCACAGGGCTCATTGCTATTATTAATCTGTCTCTGTTGCCAGATTCACAGCTTCAGAGTAAGAAAATATTATCTGAGCAAATATTTAAGCAGAATTCTCTACACTGTTATGCTTCATTAAAGAACAGTTTTCATTTGGTTTGTTCTGGAGTAAAGTGAGTTGCTCCAAATCAACACACTCTCCAGTTTTTCCCAGCATTTTTTTTTTTCCACAATAGGAAAACAAGGACTTCTCAGGAAGAAAGGCTTTATGATGATGAACCCTCCTCTCTTATCCATGCCCCTCTACCAGAATTTGGTCTGTGGCAGGAAAACACTGTGACAGGAATGGATCAAATAAAGGGTGTTTGTGTGCATCCTTGTGCAAAGTGGTTACATATGAGTGAGTGACATTCTTCTACCAGCTGCTGAAGCATATATGCTTTGAATTGGCTCATGTACCATTCAACCTCCTTCTTGAGTGCTTTCCCATGCTGCAAAATTTTTGAGTATTTGGCTGGATTGGAAAGCATAAACGTGTCACCTGTTCAGTATCCTATGGTAATATGGTGCCAGCACTCCTTACCCTTATACATTATAAGGTCTTTCCTTCCCTCTTCTCCTTCAGTTGTCCTCTCCTTATTCCTCGGTTGAATGTACATGCTGTAGAAAGCACCAGTGTAAAGTGACTGCAACAGAAACAAAAACAAAAACCTCGATATTGTAATTATTGATCTGGATAACTAATGTTAGTTAAACTAGTATGATTTATCGGGGGAAAAAAACAAGCCTGGAAAGCAGTGTTCCTAGAATATCTAATCACTAATATTTTGGGGGGTATTGGGAGAATGTCTTTCTGGTATGGTTCACATTGGCATAGGTGATTTTTGGAAATTTTCATGGTTTCTCTTCTAAGCTGTTGTTCGAAGTGCAGTGTCTTCCAGCTGGTGTTGTTCATGTCTATAACTGCCTCTTAATGTTATTGTTGATAATAACCTTATGGGTGGAAGAAATACTGATGAGCTTTATGTGGAGTCTGGGAATGGCAAACCTTTCAAACTCCTTTTTGATTCATCTCAGGTAAGGGAAATTTGGCGAGTAAACCAGACTCCTTTTCTCTTAAGAATTTTCTCCCTTATGTTTTTATATCCATGCTCACTGAAAGATGCCTGTTGCTAGCTCCTCCCACCTTATTTTATATTAAAGCTTTTTGGAATGGAATCCTGTTCTCAGTTTCCAGAAAGGCTACCCTGTCAGTGTCTTCAGGCAACTGAATCAGTTTTATTATTTAGTAACTTCAATAAAAGTTGTGGCATGTTTGTGTAACGAATTGCTTGAGAATCTGTTGGAGTTGGGTCATATGGATGCTTTTTCAACACACATATGGAAGAAAACCCATAATTTATTATTTTGGATCACAGAATTGTATTTAGAATTACAGATAAAAATATCAAAGTTTTATCTTATATCTTAAAATAGACATTTTATTATATTAAGAAAAAACATCTAGCTCTATCTTGTTATTTCTTTATCACAAAGAAGAGAGAAGTGAAATCCGTATTTAAAAGGCTACGGAACATTGTGCATTTAAAGTACTCAGCAAGTTATTCCCTAAAGCACTCTATATGATATGTAAATCTTTTGATCTTTCACAAAATGCATGAATACTATAAAGAATAATGAGTACAAGCTTGGAAAATACAATATTGACTGTCAGTGTTGTGCACTTAGCCACAATTATTATTTGCATGGCTTTTGCAACATAACTGGAGGGGATACTTCTGTGAATATGTTAAGTACATGCAGTGTCTGCTAAAGATTTAATTTTATAATAAAGACTTCTTTTTCCCTTTCCCCTTCCACTAGTTATTCTTTTTTCCAAACCATTTTCTCAAGATAGAAAGAATCTTTGAGAAAGTGTGGAATCGACTAGAATTTTAAAAGAAAAAAAAGAATTTAAAAAGAGAAGCTCTGCTACCCCGTTGCTATTAATTACCATATGATGGATAAAATAACTAGGCTTTGGAAAGTATCACTCTATGATACCCTGCAGAAAGAATATTTAAGTCATGGTAAGCTGTTCTTTATAGAAATCTTTATTTAAAACTTAGTTCAGCAATTGGAATAAATTTTTTCTTCAGTTTTCTTTAGAAATTACAAATTTTGTTTCAGCTTATTCAATAGGATTAACTTGAAACTAACAAGCCACAGTTTTTTAAATGGATCAGTTAAAATTTTGATATTTGAATTTACTTCATTTTAGTCAAAGTAATGAGCTACTTGTTATTGTAGCTAGTTGTGTTTATGATGTGATAGGACCTGGTTAGTTAATCCAGTCTGGAAAATGCAGAGCTGCTAACTACAAATGGCTCACTGGTAGAAGCAATGTGCCACATGATTTGGGAGTAGTTGATGTACCAATGGGAAGAAATATTGACTCTCATGATGAGGTGAGTGACCTTAAGGTGTTAGTGTCTCAATTAATACAGGAACGTAAATGCATAAAACTCTTCTTGGATGCATGGAACTCTATTTGGATGCATGGCTATATTAAACATTTTAAACTTCAGTTTTTAAGAGTATATGAATAGATTTTGATTCTAAAATTTGTATGGAAATGCAAAGAATCTAGAATATCTAATAGGAGCTTGAAAAAGAAGTACAGGTTTGGAGGACTTTGCTTTCTGATTTTATGACTTATTATGAAGCTACAGTAATCAAAACCTGTGCTATTGACACACAGACAGATAAATAGGCAATGGAACCGAATAGAGAGCCCACACTTACTGCCATTTGATTTTTTTTTTTTTTTTTTTTTTTT
>NW_006772957.1:875145-886193 GCF_000442215.2 Lipotes vexillifer | reverse complement strand
TGGGATCTCCCCGGCCCCGCGTCCCCTGCATCGGCAGGCGGACGCTCAACCACTGCGCCACCAGGGAAGCCCTGCCATTTGATTTTTGATAAAGGTACTAAAGTAACCCAATGAGGAAGGAAAGTCTTTTTAACAAATGGTGCTGGAACAACTGGATAACCATATGGGAAAATGAAAAAAGAACCTTGATCTTACATCACATCACAGAGGAAAATCAATTCAAGATGTATCATACACTTAAATGTAAAAACTAGAACTCTAAAGATTTTTAAAATATAGGATAATATTTTTGCAGTTTGAGGGTAGGCAAATACTTCTTAGACAGGACACACAATGCACAAACAATAAAAAGAAAAATCTGATAAATTAGACTTCAAATTTATAACTCTGCTCATCAAAAAACATCAATAAGAAAAGGAATAAGCAAGTCACAGATGAGGAGAAAATATTTATGAAATATATATTTGACAAAGAAAGTGCATCCAAAATGTGTAAAGAACTTATACAACTAAAAATATAAAGATAACCCAATTTAAAATTAGAAAAATTATTTGAACAGTAAAGGGAGATATATAAATGCCTGAGTACACAAAAAAGGTGTTTAACATCATTATCCATAAAGGAAATGCAAATTTAAGCCACAACAAAATACCATTACAGCTGTACACCTGAAACTAACACAACATTGTATATCAACTATACTTCAATGTAAAAAAAAAACCCACCATTACACACCTACCAGAATAGTTAAAATTTAAAAGACTGATATCATCAAATATTAGTGGGGAAATGGCAATGACTGAAACTCGCATACAGTGTTGGTGGGAATGTAAAATGGCATAACCATTTTGGAAAACAGCCTGACGATTTCTTCTAAAACTAAATATACACCTATCTTATGTCCCAACAATTCCACTCCTGTGTAATTGCCCAAGAGAAATGAAAACATATTAAAAAAAAAAAAAAACTTTTACAAGAATAAAAGCTTTTAATTCATAACAGCCCAACCTGGTAACAGCCCTGGTGCCGGGGTGGGCCGAGGGGGAGGTCCAAAAGGGAGGGGATATATATATATATATATATATATATACACGTATAGCTGATTCACTTCGTGGTACCGCAGAAACTGGCACGACATTGTAAAGCAACTATGCTCCAATAAAAAAAAAAAAAAAGAGTCAACAAAAGAATGAATAAATTGTGGTAAATTTATTGAATGGTATGCTACTCAGCAACAAAAAGGAGCAAACTACTAAACCATGCAATATGTAAGAATTTCAAAAGCATTATGCAGAGTAAAAGAAGCCAGACACAAAAGAATATATACAGTATGATTCCACATACAGGAAGTTCTAGAACATGCAAAATTGATCTATGGTGCTCCTGGGGTGGAGGATGTTGATACTTTTCTATATCTAGATAGTGGTTTAGGCTATACAGTTTGTCAAAACTAATTAAATGGTACACTTACAATCATTTAATTGTAAGAAAATTTTACCTCAAAAGTAAGAATTCACGAACAAATATTTAACTCTATTTGTAATATGCATGCTCTATTCTTTAGGAGTGTTGTGTAATGATGTCTGCATCTTACTTTGAAATGCATCCAAAAAATAAGAAGGATTGATGGATAAATAGGTAAGTGATTTAAAGCAAGTAATGTAACATGTTAATAGTAGAATCTAGGTGGTGGGTATATAACTACTCACTGTGTAAGCCTTTCAACTTTTCTGTATGTTTGAAAATTTACATAATAAAATAGGAAAAGTAAATGAGTAGCTTTCACTACTGTAGACTACACTTTATTTTGTACTCATTTAATATTTAGGAGAAAGATTATGCAGGTTGAGCCATTTTCTCATTTATCTCACTTAGCTGATGAATAACATTTGAAGTGTAATAACAAGAAAGACTGCCAATAATAACAATGTAAACTAGTAAATTAAAATGCATAGGAAAGTTTCAGACCTCTAAACCAATAGTTTCAAACTTGACCAATTATCTGGATCACATGAGAGAATTTATGAAAATATAGATTCCATGGCCTCACTCAGATTATGGCATATCTGAGAGTGAGGACAGAATCTTGTAATGCTAGTAGCACCTGGATGATTCTGCTGCAGCTCAGGTGTTGGGAATCAGTTGTGGACAGTGGCTCATATAATGGGCGTGTTTCCCAGTGCATTTCCCTTGCAGTTTCTGGGGCAGGCAACTTCCAGGGTTCTGGAAATTACGGAAGGGGCATGTCTGCTTCTTGGTGTGGCATCCTGAACACCGCTAACGTGGCACGCTGTGAAAATCAAGCTGGAGGTCCAGCATCACAAAGCATTTGAAAAGGAAACACTTGAGAGTTCTTCCTTTATTCAGCAGTAAAGAACCAAGTGCTCAGAGAGGCTCTGAGCCAACCCAGCAAGTTCATGGATGAGCCAGGCCTGGAACCCAAGTGCACTTCCTCCAGTCAGTGCTCTTCCTATGCCACTTGATCTTCAAGGTTCACAGTTGCAGTATGTGGGCCTCTCACTGTTGCGGCCTCTCCCGTCATGGAGCACAGGCTCCGGACGCGCAGGCTCAGCGGCCACGGCTCACGGGCCCAGCCGCTCCGCAGCATGTGGGGTCCTCCCGGACCGGGGCACGAATCCGCATCCCCTGCATCGGCAGGTGGACTCTCAACCACTGCGCCACCAGGGAAGCCCCCAAAGCCTTTTTTATTTCACCCTTCTGTCCTTACAAAAGCAATATAGTGTTTTTAAATGCACCAAATGTAAATAACTGTGCTCAGGTTACCCCATTACATCCTGAATTTTTAGCTTTTTAAAAATTGAGGAGGGGCTTCCCTGGTGGCACAGTGGTTAAGAATCCGCCTGCCAATGCAGGGGACACAGGTTCAGTGAGGTATCACCGCACACTGGTCAGAATGGCTATCATAAAAAAATCTCCAAACAATAAATGCTGGAGAGGGTGTGGAGAAAAGGGAACCCTCTTACAATGTTGGTGGAAATGTAAATTGATACAGCCACTATGGAGAACCGTATGGAGGTTCCTTAAAAAACTAAAAACAGAACTACCATACGACCCAGCAATCCCATTACTGACATATACCCTGAGAAAACCATAATTCAAAAAGAGTCATGTACCACAATGTTCATTGCAGCTCTATTTACAATAGCCAGGACATGGAAGCAACCTAAGTGTCCATCAACAGATGAATGGGTAAAGAAGATGTGGCACATATATACAATGGAATATTACTCAACCATAAAAAGAAACGAAATTGAGTTATTTGTAGTGAGGTTGGTGGACCTAGAGTCTGTCATACAGAGTGAAGTAAGTTAGAAAGAGAAAAACAAATACTGTATGCTAACACATGCATGTGGAATCTAAGGGAAAAAAAAATGGTCATGAAGAACCTAGGGGCAAGACAGGAATAAAGACGCAGACCTACTAGATAATGGACTTGAGGACACGGGGAGGGGGAAGGGTAAGCTGGGACAAAGTGAGAGAGTGGCATGGACATGTATACACTACCAAATGTAAAATCGATAGCTAGTGGGAAGCAGCCGCATAGCACAGGGAGATCAGCTCGGTGGTTTGTGACCACCTAGAAGTGTGGGATAGGGAAGGTGGGAGGGAGGGAGATGCAAGAGAGAAGAGATATGGGGATATATGTATATGTATAGCTGATTCACTTTGTTATAAAGCAGAAACTAACACACCATTGTAAAGCAATTATACTCCAATCCAGATGTTAAAAAAAAAACAGACAAATTTGAATTAACTTTGACACAAAATATTAATTTAATGAATCAGTATTTTTGGAAATGAATACATTAATCAATAACTATAAAATGCCTAAAGCAATATCTGGTCAATATTAAGTGTGGAATAAATTATTATTAATTATAAAAAAAAAATTGAGGAGGGGCTTCCCTGGTGGCGCAGTGATTACGAATCTGCCTGCCAATGCAGGGGACATGAGTTCAAGCCCTGGTCCGGGAAGATCCCACATGCTGCGGAGCAGCTAAGCCCGTGCGCCACAACTACTGAGCCCACGTGCCACAACTACAGAAGCCCACGAGCCTAGAGCCCGTGCTCTGCAACAAGAGAAGCCACCGCAACGAGAAGCTCATGCGCCGCAACAAAGAGTAGCCCCGCTCGCTGCAACTAGAGAAAGCCCACACGCAGCAATGAAGACCCAACCCAGCCAAAAATAAATAAATAAAATAAATTTATTTTTTAAAAATTGAGGAATAATTGACATACAACATTATATTAGTTTCAGGTGTACAACATAATGATTCCACATTTGTGCATATACTGTGTAATGATCACCACAATAAGTCTAGTTAGCTGAATTTTTTAACTTTCGGTATATGTTCAATTATGAAATAATCCAGATGATTATTTTATACTAGATCACACCTTCACTTACCTACTTAAGGTCTCAATTCCTTCCTTTCTCTCCTTGGTCACCAGATTTTTCATCCCCTCATGGATCATTCATTTCCTTCAGCATCAAATATTTCATCCATTAAAAAAAAAATCTCTCTCTTGTTCCCACTTTTCTCCTCTTCATGGCAAAAATTCTTGGAAGAGTTGTCTATACTGTTGTTACCAATTTCTCTCCATCCATTCTCTTTGAACCGCCTCCCATTAGGCATTTTGCTCTCACCTCTCCACTAGGACTACTTCTATCCAGGTCACCAGTGACCTCCACATTGCTAGAGCCAATGGTAAATTATCTGATTCCACCTCACTTGGCCAATCAGTGACATTATACCTTATGGATCCACCTTCCTCCTTGAAGGAAGATGGAGCACTTGACTTCTAACTCTTATGGTTTTTCAGTATCTCTCTAATCCCTCTTCTTAGAATGCTCTGCCATTTCCTTATCATCTCTCAATTGCCTACATCTCCATTTGTATATCTAATAGACCTCTCAAACTTAATGTGATTAAAATAGAGCTCATTCTGGTACCCTCCAAACTCATTTCTCCAGTCTTCCCATCTGTGTTAATGACAACCACACCCTTCTGGTTGCTCAGGACTTTCTTGACTCCTTTCTTTGTCTTACGCCCCACATTTGATCTGTCAGTAAATACTGTTATCCGTACCCTAAAAAATCTATCTAGGATTCTATGGCTTCTCAACATCCTACTGTGGCCTAGTGTAAGCCACCATCATCTCTTGCCTAGATTATTGCAGTAGCAATAACTAGTCTCTCTGCTTCCACCCCTGCCCTGCTTCAGCCTAAGTGATCCTATGGAAAAACAAAGTCAGACAGATCATGTTATCCCTCTACTCAAAACCTTTCTATGGGTCTCCCATCTCACTCAGAATAATGGCTGAAATTCTTACAATTACCCAAACCCCGCTGTATGATCTGACCCCTGTTATCTCTATGACTTCATCTCCTATTTCTCTCCCCCTTCTGCCCCAGCCACCCTGGAGTTCTCACTGTTTCTTGAAAACACCAAGCCCTCATCAGCCTCAGTGCCTTTGCATTTGCTGTCCAATCTTCCTACAGTGTTCTCCCAGGCTATATGCTGGGCTTGTTCCTTCACCTCATTTAAGTCTCTACTCAATATCATCTTCTCAATGAGGTATTTCTGGTCACATTACATAAAATATCAACATCCCCTACATACACACATGCACACAATTCTTTTTGTTTGCTTATTTTTCTAACTTAAAACTTATCAATATTTAATATATTTTTAATTTATTTAAGTTGCTTGTTATCTGTCTTTCCCACCAGAATTTAAGCTCCTTGAAAGCAGGGAGGTTTCTTTTTGTCTGTTTTGTTCACTGGTTAATCCCTAGCACCCAGAAAAGTGCCTAGCATGTAGTAGACACTTAATAAATTGTTGGTGGATGAATAAGGTGCATGTACTTTGCTGAGAGCTTTGGGCTTTGCTCTGTTGGAAGCTCCTCAGGTTTCTTAAGTGGAGGACCATCAGAGAGAGAAAATTTCATATTAGAAAGATTACCCTGGTGGCAACATGGGAGTGAACTGAAGGTGAGAACCTGATAAATCAGGATCCAGGGAGTCCAGTTTGGAAACTTACAAGTGACGATGTATGGAGATAGAGGCAGACAAGCAGTCATAAGGAGAAGGGACACAGCTGACACTTAAAAGATAGAATCAGCAAGATTAAGCTGAGGAGGAGATTCAGAGGTAGGGGCTGGCAGAGAAGGAAGCATGAAGACTACCCCCTAGGTTTCTGGTGTGGATAAGTAGTGGTACTATTTGTTAATAGGAAAGAGAGGGGAAGGCACTTTTGAAGGGAACTTTGGAAGCTGAGTCTTGCTTATTTTGCATTTGAGATTTCTGGGGGAGGAACAGCCAGAAATAACCAACTGACAGTTCTCTTTGTAAGTTATAAGCATGAATAAAATCCCCCAGAGTGAGTATATACATTAGTAAAAGATTAAAGGTCAGAGTTCTTAGAAGCACCAATATTTAAGGCTCAGATAGATGGAAAGAGGTGTAGAAAATGGTCTGATTCTGGAGAAGCTGATTAGAAATGAGCAGTGCCACAGAAACAAGGGAGGCCATGATCCAGCGACATCTGTGTTTGTGGCTGGATCCTTGGTGTATCTCTAGCCTCTTTCATTTGCTTCCCTTGAACCTAGGAGTGCATAGAAAACTTAAATATTAAGCTTCAAGTCAGGGGCCACAAGACTGGGGTTTAGTGGCTTGGCTTAGTTGCCATAATCAAATAATTTCTGCTCTCTAAAATGTCTAATCATTGGACTTCCCTGGAGGTCCAGTGGTTGAGACTCCATGCTTCCAATGCAGGGGGCGCAGTTTCGATCTTTGGTTGGGGCACTAAGATCCCACATGTCGCAGGGTGCAGCCAAAAAGTGAAAAAAAAAAAAAAAAGTCTGGTCACAAGATCCTGAAGCTGGATCTCATAAATGGAGGCACAGTGTCAGTGTTACACTGTAGTCTTTTTGAGTGTTTGTGAGTTTCTTTGACAGGGATCCACTTGTGTGGTTGTACCTATGCGCCATCCTGACCCCGAAATCAGAAAGAAAGAGAGATAATATGAACGATATTTATATCAAATCGCTTGAATATTTAAAAATATAAAAATGGATCTACTGCTGCAACCTCAGCATATGGGGAAGATTTTGTGCTGATTCATTCTGTTGTTTTAAAAAAATGCCTCATTATTGCAGCAAATGCCACATCTAAGCGTTTTCTTGTGTTAGCAAGGTGCAGAATGCTTTCTTGAAGAAATACAAAGAAATCTTGTGCATTTCTATATGTACAATGTTTCTAGGAGTCAATTTTCTTTGAGAAGTGTCTTCTTGTTTTGAATGACAACTCATATGATTACACCAACAAACACTACTGTTCACTGTAGCAACCAAACAGATGGATAGCCAGATACACCCACTGGAAAATCAAAAAGACCAAGATACAAATTTCTCTGTGTTTTCATTTGGGTTTTTTTTTTAGTTTATTTATTTATTATTATTATTATTATTATTATTATTAGCTGCTGTTGATGACTCTAAATTTGGAAATCCTCAGTAAAAGAGTACATTTTAAAAAACAAATTTTTGTGCTTGGGTAATTGATCCTATTTTTAACTTAGTCAATAGTTACAAAGTTGTTTAGAAATAATTACTTTTCTCAGATTCTAGTTTGAATGAGCAATGTTTGAAAAAAGGCCAGATGTTGGAAAGTTGAGAGTAAGAGTTATGATTTACACTCCATCGTCAGGGACAGGAAGAAGAATGTTCTGGATAAATCCATGTTTTGCTAACTCAAACACAACAATTAAGGAAAAGTGATACTTTCCTTGAGGGTAGTTATGCTTTGATCTAATCTCATCTCTTCTGATATATTTGAAAAGTTCAGCCCATTTGACAATGGTATTAGTTAGGGTAGAGGTTAAGTTGCTTTAACAAAGCAACCTTAAATACAGTGGCTTAAAGAAGATAGTTCTAGGGAGAATATATTCCACATGGTCATTCAGGAACCCATCTTGTTGTTTTGTCATCCCTTAGGGCTTCGTCCTTGTCCGAATAATCAAAGCTGGCCTTGCTTAATCAAATCATGGACATGGTCACATCCACGTCCCAGCTTTATGGGAATAGGAACGAGAAGTGCCTTGGGACAAGTGGCTTGTCTTTAAAGGTGGAAGTCCCAAAATTTGCACGCATTCCTTTGGCCTGAACTTAGTCACATAACCACATTCCCGTGCGAAGGAGGCCAAAAATGTAGTCTCTAGCTGAGCATCCACATGCCTACTTTAAATTCTAGTGCTATGGAAAGAGGGGAGAACAGATTTTGGAGGACAAACCGCAGTTTTCCAGTCTTTGAGAGACAATCTGATAGAAACATTTTAACGCTGAGCTTGGAAGCACTAACTTCAAAAGGCAGGACTCATGGTTCAATCTGTTAATATGTACTAAAGATCATATTGCAGAATAAGGGAATGCAATCTATTCCAAATGGATATTTTTGGGAGAAGCAGTAATGCAGAAAGACTGTAAAAGGCCCAGAGCTTAAATAAACACATTTGAATAGGAGGTGCTATGTGTCAAGGCAAATGAAAATCAGCTGATTTACCATGCCTCGGTCCAAACGAAAAAAAAGATCACCCCTGATTCTGAGGAGTTCATATAAGAATTCTAATTAGGATTAAGAACATTATCTCTCTCCAAATGTCTGCAAGCATAGACGATTGGTTCTGTCTCTGGCTATACCTATAATTTCGCAATAAACTTCTTTAAAAGGAGGAGACAATTTGGTAAACTGATAACTAATTTAGATAATGCTAATTGTATTGGGTGGAAGATGATTAGGAGAGTTATAAAAGAAACCTCAAGGGTGCTCTGCAAGGGATATTATTGAAAACATGAATACGTGTAAAGCTATTATCTGTTCCACAAAAGAGCAATGATTCCTGGATGTGTTTGTAGTTCACAAAATCAGAAGAGGAAGAGCTGGGGGCAGGGGTAGATGGCATAGTGGTTATGCTAATTTTAGTATACTCCAGAATCCCTCTCTAATTCCTTTCTGGGAATGGTGCATGTGCACATGGACACATGTGACCTAATTGCATAACATCCTCACCTGGCCTTCTAATTACAAACTGTACTCTGCAAGTGGATTACAAATACAAATGTACTTCCTTTTCAGTTAAATGCAGGTAGCCTTGGATATTAAGTAACCCCTCCTTATTTTAGTTATGCACACAGTTTGCTGCCTCAGAACATTGTGGGACTTATATAACCCGTCCTGTGGAATATTTGCTATCATTGAGTCAGTTTTTGGAGACTTAGTCAAATATTTGTTTCCCATTTTAAGTAAACATAGTGTGCTAATCTCCACAAGTGTGGTGTTTATATAGACCCCATTTAGTGTTATTTGGAGTAATCATATTTCTTTCTTCATATCGTGTGATAACCAACAAGAATGATATGATAACTATCCCTTGAGCACTCTATAGAGCAAAAGGTATGTCCCTTATGAGATGCAGCAAACACCCGTCCACTTCTGAAATCCAAGTCAAGCAACCCATCTGAGCTTGTTATTTTCTGTCCTTTCCCTCCCAACCTGCTGAGTGTGGCAAGATGGACCCATGGCACAAAGACCCCATCTTATATGGACTACATCTCCTGAGCTCCCTTACTGGTGGACTTAGCTTTGATCCATTTTGGGAGATCAGAGGGTGAGAGTGAAGGTTTTGGGCGGTTTCTCTGGGCTCTCTCCTTCGTTCCACGCTCTATCTTAGGCACAGCTGGTTCTCTTTATGACCACAGCTCCCACTGGGTGACTCTGCTCTGCTCTTTCGTCTCTCACTGTGTGATTTCTTCTTCTTGTCCCTTCAGTTTATTTATTTATTTATTTATTTATTTATTATTTTATTTTTTTTTTTGCAGTATGCGGGCCTCTCACTGTTGTGGCCTCTCCCTTTGCAGAGCACAGGCTCCGGACGCGCAGGCTCAGCGGCCGTGGCTCACGGGCCTAGCTGCTCTGCGGCATGTGGGATCTTCCCGGACCGGGGCACGAACCCGTGTCCCCTGCATCAGCAGGCGGACTCTCAACCACTGCGCCACCAGGGAAGCCCGTCCCTTCAGTTTAGAGGCGATAACAGCTTCCCACTATAGCTAGTGCCTGGGACTTCACCATCTGTTGTTTACTCCCGCAACCCAGCCCAAACCTCCTGAAGTAATACTTTCCTGAAAGTTTCTTCATTTAAACCAACTGGGGTGAATTCCGTTTCCTGTCACAATGATGACAGGGAAGGTAGCTGATAGACCTTTGTGTTGATATACATTCAACAGGTTCTGGAGAGAGTTAGCCATGCCTACTCTTCTAATTTCCTTTCTTTATTTTTCTCTTGAATTCATTCCAAGTCAATGCCCCTATCACTCTACCATTAACATTGTCACCAACAATATTAATAATAATAATCTGATGGTCAGTTCTTAGCCCTCATCTTAATCTCTCAGCAGCAATGGGCACAGTTGACCTTTCTCTCCTCCTTGAAATCTTCTCTTCACTTGGCTTCCTGGACATCATGCTCTACTGACTTTTCTAACGCCTAGTAAGCCTGTCTTTTTCAGCCCCCTTTCCTGGTTCCTCCTTGTGGCAGAGCCGGGGTGGCTGCTTACCAAACGTGCTTTCTGTTTCTCGTGAGCATTTCTGAATCTCCCTTGCAATTTGAAGGACCCATGGGTACCACTGCTAAGCAAGGCTCCTAAAATTTTGCCATGCACCGTCCTCCACGTTCCTTCCTTCCTCCTTGCATGATGCAGATACTCATGATGACCTCAGAATCCATGTGTTGAAGATTGAAGAGCCACAGAATGGAAGCAGAGTCACCCACCCATCAGGACACCCATTTTGGACTTTATGTGAGTGAGAAATGTACTTCTATTGAGTTTGAACCATTATTCATTTCTGGTTTTGCTGGTTACAGCAAGTAGAAGTATCTGCAATAATTTGCTCCTTACCTGCCCGTACCCTCAACACTGAGTGCCCAGAGCTCAGTCCTTGGATCTCTTCTCTTTCTACCCTCTTTCCC
>NW_006772957.1:860700-875112 GCF_000442215.2 Lipotes vexillifer | reverse complement strand
ACCCTCTTTCCCTTGTGACCTCATCCAGTCTCACACCTTTCAATACCAACTCTATTTTTGTCAGCTTCATTCTCCAAGCTGCTCAGGCTAAAAACTATTCTTGAGCCCCACATTTATCAGTCAATAAATCCTAGTGGCTCTACCTTCAAAATATATCCAGTATCTTTCTCCTTCTCACCATCTCCGTAGGCATCAGGCTAGTCAAAATCTGCACCTGGAATACATAATAGCCTCTTCCCGGTCTTCCTGCTTCTGACCTTGCCCTTTTCAGTCTGTCCTTAACCTAGTCACTAAAATGAGTCAGGATAAAAGTTAGATCATGGCACTCCTCTGCTCAAAACCTTTATAACTTTGCATCCCACTCTCTGGAGTCTTTACAATGGCTTCCAAGATCCTGCATGAGCAGCCCCTGTTACCTCTTTGACTTCATTTCCTACAGCTTTCCGACCTGACACCCTTGCCATGCTGGCCACCTTGCAGCTCCTCCTTGCATATTCCCACCTCAGAGCCTCTTTTCTTCCTGTTTTTTTTCCCCCCAGATGGTCCCAGGGCCTCCACCTGTCACCTTGACTCAAATAGCGTTTCGTCAGTGAAATTTCCATGACCATCCATTTAAATTTCAACCCTTCCACACACACTCACTTCTCTCCTTTCCTTTTCAGATTTTCTCCATAGAAGTTATCACCATCATGCATAAAATTTATTTGATTTTCTGTTTTCTTTGGTCTTCCCTCCATAGAATTTAGCTCACTGCAGGCAGGGATTTTTGTTTGTTTTGTTTCCTGCTGTATTTCAGTACAGGGCCTGGCATACATAGTAGTGCTCAAGACATATTTGTGGAATGAACGAACGAATGAATGCATTCTCTGATTTCCTTTTAAATCAGACAGGAAAAAACAAATTTTAAAATGCTTCTTAAAAAATAAACCATATATAAGAGGAAGGAAGGAAGGAAGGAAGGAGAAGCAGAGAAAGGAAGAAGGAAAGAAAAAGAAAAAAGAAAAATCTGTGGCTTCACATTCTAACAAAATACACTGCATATTTACCAGCCAGCATTTTCACAGCCCTCAAAATTGAATCCATGCCAATAACCATGCTTACAGAGCCATTCGTGGAAGATTGAGGCCCTATGACCAGCATTCCAAGAACCCATGGCAAGCAGGCACTTGAAGCTGGTGTTGTTAGAGTGAACATAACAATATGTCAAACCAAGTGTGTCTTTATTTTATGTAATATTACTAAGTGGTTATCACTTTAACATGTTTTTAAATGTATATTTCTCTTTGTAAAAAATATTATATAAACAGTATACATAATTTGGAAAATATAAGAAAGAATAAAGGAATAAACAATGAAATAGAATGAAAAAAACTTAGAAAGGAAGGAACACCCATAGTCACAAAGACATGTACAATTAACATATTGTCTCAAGACCTACATTCATTTCTTTACATTAAAAAAAGTCATCTTTCAATGAGCTTAATAAGTTAAATACATTAGCATGAACCTCAGTGCACATAACACAAATCACTTATCAAATACTGAAGCAGAGCTGCTCTTATTTCTTGCTGCATACACTTAGCAATCAGTTCCCACGATCATAATTATCCTGTCATCGGCAGCATTTAACGACAGACAGGGCCATTCAGACATTATAAACAACCAAATGTGCAGATTTGAGTAGCCCATTTTTCTCAATGTGAAATAACAATTCCATTTATGTAGCAGTAATGAAACATTTCTTAGTGAAAAACTGTGAGAGATTAAAAATGGTTTTGGCCTTGCCTGTGAGTAATGATGTCAAGTGATGTAGTGGGGTAATTATTGTGAAGACTTAATTCCTGTGTCATCATGTATTTATAGATATACAAAGCATTCTACTGATTAAACAGCATTCAAGGTGACTAAACATTAACTGTGATTGACAGTTTACAGCTCAGACAGACTAAAAAGATTAAATAACATTAGAAAGTGACAGGTGACTTCTTTCCCCTCCGGGCATTTTGCCCTGTGAGGAAACGGTTGAGACTTCTAATAATATTGCTAACAAGTAAGTTCTGAACTGTTTGCTTGCAGCAGTCATATTCTGAGAAGGAATGCAAATCCTGTTATGCATCTGTTTCATCTTGGTGAGGTTGCAATGGCTATAAAAGTTAGATATAAGGTAAAGGAAAGTATAACTTCCCTTGAGACTTAAAATACCCTGAAACATGTCCAACTTCTAGGGGCAGATAATGTTTCAAAGCTGTTGGCCAAGATCAATTTGTTTTATATCTGATACACTCTCTCAGAAATAGAGCCAAGATTATCCCAAATTCAGTTATTCAGAATTTTAGGTAAACAACATTACTTCTCTATAAAATTTCCCCTATAGCTGAGCCTTCAACTATATTACATGATTCCTAATTACATACCTATGAGTGCCTTACCTCAGCCTCTATCCTTTTTTCTTTCTAGATGTTTCAGAGATTCTTTTTCTTAAGCAGTTTTTTTTTTTTTTTTAATTTATTTTTGGCTGTGTTGGGTCTTCGTTGCTGTGCACGCGCTTTCTCTAGTTGCGGTGAGTGGGGACTGCTCTTCTTTGCGAGGCATGGGCTTCTCATTGCAGTGGCTCTCTTGTTGCAGAGCACGGGCTCTAGGCGCACGGGCTTCAATAGTTGTGACACGCGGGCTTAGTTGCTCCGCGGCATGTGGGATCTTCCTGGACCAGCGATCGAACCCATGTCCCCTGCACTGGCAGGCAATTTTTTTTTTTTAACCCATCATCTATATTGTAGAATTAATACTTAGAAATTAAAGAATTATAAAATTAATTGTGCAGTTTGTTTGAAGGTAAGATTTTTATAAATCTAACTTAAAACTTTTCTCAACAGAAGTGCCTTCCTGTTGCTCATTTAATTTTATTGTTTTACCATATCAAGATAAGGGGGTAGTTAATTGACATATAAATTAATTGAACTCTGTAATGAAATACCAGTTTAATTAGTCATTTATGGTGTATAATCGGAAAGGTGAGAAAATTTGGTAGAAAATGCCACACTATCATTACTCTTATTTTGTATTTTTTTTTTCCTATCTCAAGACAAATCAAAATCATTTTGTGAACCCTGAGTTCTATTTTTTTTGACTGTGAAAATCTGTGTCATGGCCTTGACCGAAATAACTGACATGTAAAATTTGTTACTTACTTGCTCTTAATTTCTTCCTCACTTGTTAATAATTTTATTTAAAAATAAAACACAGGGCTTCCCTGGTGGCGCAGTGCTTGAGAGTCCGCCTGCCAATGCAGGGGACACGGGTTTGTGCCCCGGTTCGGGAAGATCCCACATGCCGCGGAGCGGCTAGGCCCGTGAGCCATGGCCGCTGAGCCTGCGCGTCCGGAGCCTGTGCTCCACGATGGGAGAGGCCACAACAGTGAGAGGCCCGCATAACGCAAGAAAAAAATAAATAAAAAATTAAAAAATAAAAAATAAAATAAAACACAGACACAGAACTGAATAAAACAAATATGTAACTTAGTAAGTTATTACAAGGCATCATTCTTGTAACTACCACTCAGGTAAAGAAATAGAATTTGGGGACTTCCCTGGTGGCACAATGGTTAAGAATCCGCCTGTGGGCTTCCCTGGTGGCGCAGTGGTTGAGAGTCCGCCTGCCGATGCAGGGGACACAGGTTCGTGCCCCGGTACGGGAAGATCCCACATGCCGCGGAGCGGTTGGGCCCATGAGCCATGGCCGCTGAGCCTGCGTGTCCGGAGCCTGTGCTCCGCAACGGGAGAGGCCACAACAGTGAGAGGCCCGTGTACCAAAAAAAAAAAAAAAAAAAAAAAAAAACCCCCCCTGCCAGTGCAGGGGACACAGACTCAAGCCCTGGTCCTGGAAGATCCCACATGCCGCAGAGCAACCAAGCCTGTGTGCCACAACTACTGAGCCTGGCAGGCAATTCTTAACCACTGCACCACTAGGGAAGTCCCCAGAGGAGATTTTTTTACCATCTTCTCTTTAAACAGATAGTACTACTTCCTATAAAATCATAATCATCAAACCTGATATGCCTGTCATTCTTTGAACCTTCTGAAATGTTTCTTTTTTTCCTCTTTTATCTCATGGTAATAATACATGTGCACAGGGTTATGACGAGAGCTAGGTGAAAGAATGCATGTGAAGTGCTTAGCACAGTGCTGGCCCATAGCATTTGCCAAATAATTGTAAACCATTTAAATGAACTAATTTACTGTATCTCATCCTTACAGTAGCTTCATAAAGCAGACAGAGTAAGCAGTATTATTTTTGTTTCATGAGTGCCTTTGAATCCAAGGCACAAAGGTTGAATGGCTTTCCTAAAGTCAAGAAACTTTTGGGGGATCTGAATCAACATTAGAATCCATACCTCCTGGTTTCCAACCTCAAGTGTGTTGCCTAGGGTCTTCTAAACCACATCATCGCTCTGGGGTGAGAGATGGCCCAAGACTTCTCCATGTGTCATCCCTTAGGCATCATAACTATCAGTAATGCTCCTCAGCTATGCTCTAATCAGCTCCTTTAGTCCCCATCCCATGCCTCTTTTATTAAGACTGAATTTTGTGCTCGTTAAGAGCACAAGATTTGCTCTCTGACAGATCTGTGTTTGAATCCTGATTCTGGCTCTTAGAAGCTGTGTATAAAGTGGACATAGATTTGTAAAGAAAGTGAGATATTGCCTGTGTAGTACCTGGCACACGGAAAGCACTCAGTAGATTATTTCCATTGTTATTATTATTATTCCTAGATAAACTCCAGAGCTGCACTGCTGCACCTGCTACCATAGCCACATCTCCACACCAGCTGCCTCCTTGGGCTCCAGCCAACCTACCAAACTACTGTTCTCCCTGTCAGTGAATCCTCCTGACCACTCCAGGACCTCTCCTGCTTTGGGTACTGTGGACTCCCTCCTCTCCACTGGGTGCTTTTCGGTTTTGACATCAGGGCACCCACCCTCGTGGTTTTCCTCATACATGACTCCTTCCCCATCCAATGGCGCCACTTCCCACCCTTTATCCCACCCTTCAGAGCTCTGCCTGTCCCTGCAGACAGAGTCTTCAACATACTTTTCTCCTCTTCAACTGTGCTCTGCATGGATCATGGTTTTATTTACCCCTCCATATTCACCACATTGCATTCACCATATCTGCTTCTAGACCAATTAATTGGTTTATCCTCAAATTACATATATATATGTGTGTGTATATATATATATGATATATATACATACATATATAATTTTTTCCCTAAGGGCTTGGTGGGAACAGTTGAAGGAATGTGATTAACATTGTTGGCAGGAAGCGAACTGGAAAATGCCTAAGCATCATCTGCACGTTTTAACCACCCTTTGCAAACCTTCAGAGTTAAGTCATGGAACCTCCGTGGGTCTCATCCCTTCAGTGAAGGCATCCAGCAGCAAGATAAGGGAGTAATTCACCTACAATCTCCTGTCCCTGCAAGGTCTTACCAATCTTTTAAAAGATTAGAAACTTATGAATAAACAAGGCACAACTCCAGCACTGGTGTCCCATTTGGAGTCTCACTAAGGCGGCAATAAATTCAAACATATAAATACTCTGGTCCTGCTGGGCACCTCAGAGCAAGTGAAACTCGGGCATCCTGTCTCGGGCAGCACTTCTGCTGCCACTATCTCAAGACATGGGAAATTGTTATTATAACTTGCTCTTCACAATCATATAGTGCTGAAAACCCCTCTAAAATCTCAAAAAAACCTCCCATTCTTGTCTCCTTCACCCCCATGTGCCATGGTGTATCTCATTCTACAACTGTCACTGCTCTACCGTGGGTCATTGATTAGGGTGTTGTGTGGCCCCAGGCATCCTGAACACCTTGTTACAAAGGCACAGATACAGCAAAACTATGGCCATTGACACAAAGTGCTTCTAACAAGGAAGAAATTTGGGAGTAAAGGGTGGGAACACTGGAGCCTCTTTCTCCTTCTCCAGTTTGGTGCCTGGAGAGACCCCAAGTATGGGATAGACATGCATGTCAGTGCCCTTTTACATAGAAAATAGGAAATGAATTCCAAACAATACTGGAAACAGCTGACCCTTTTAGCACAATGCTTAAATATGCTAGTACTGAGCCAAGGCAGCATGTGCAGAGTAAATATTTTAATCCCTAATTAATCACTTTGGTTAGATTGGTAAAACACAAGTCTAATGAAAATAATTTGAAATTTCCTTCATGAATAATTGCCTTGTTCGGGGAATTGTGGGAAGAGTCAACTGACTGACCTTCCATTCTTACTCAGCTGTACTGCTCTGAGACTTAATTTGTGTCCTTCAACCTCTTCCAGTCACCGTCATGAGATTAGAAATACCTTTTGTGCAGTTCAGCAGCAAATATGCAATATGACAGTTAAGTCAGCAGAGAGGTAAAGAACCAAGCAACTCCGGGCTTTCTCACTGTGGAGCCATACAGGACCCTGTAGAGGGGAGGGTATCTTCACAACCCCGCATTCTTTTATTAGGTTGTGAGCATGATGGATTGCTCCAGGTTATTGAACTGTTCCTGTTCCTTTTTAATTAAAAACCTGAATAATAAGGTGCCCAGGGTTTGGGCATTTACAAAGGGGAGAGAAAGAATTTTCCAGCTCTGAGTGCTGATGAATGCTATCCTGATTAGCACTGTGCCACCAGATTTAATTACTTCTTTGAGTAAATCAAATCTTTCTTACAGGGCAATGTTCCTGGGTGTGCAGAGACCAAAGGTTAAGCCACCTTACTAGTTACCTGTTCAGACATGTTGGAACCTCTTAGATGTGGGTTGTGAGTGTGCTCTATGCCATCCCTGTTCCATCCTGCTTGCCTGCCCATTCTCCTTAACTTCCTCCCGGGTGCCCCTCAACCCCCTTCCTGCAATGAATGTATTGCTTATCTGGTTGGAATGTCACTAGGAGTAATGCCTGGCAATGTGCCATATGGCTGGTGCACTCTGGCTCACACTGCAATCATTGCTAAAAATTGCCTGGTCCACCAGTCAGTTTGGCCAGTTCTATGGACTGTCAAGGTCCACCTGGTGGACCATCTGCCACCTCCCCCTGGAGGTTCCTCCTTTCTTTTGTTTTCCAGTCTGGTCCTCCTCCTAAACCTTGCTCTTTTATTTGGAAGATACAAATATTTGGGGGAATTTTGCTTCTGCTTCTCAACATTCAGGAGGACTTGATGTTCTGGGGTTGCTGAGATGCATTGGGATAATAGCACATTAACTCTTTGTTGTCCTGCAGTTGCCTTGCACGGGGGCCAATAAATGGCGTAAGAAGCTTGGTTATAGGGTGGCAAAATACCATTCAAATGGAGAAGCATAGAGGCAGGCAACTAGTAACCCAGGTGGTAATTGAACCAAATTTTGGAGCAGATTTGGTGTCTCTATTCACAAATGGAATTAACCACATCTCATGCCAAAAGGATCACGGAAGCCCTCCCATTTTATAGGGTCAGAGGCATAGAGAATTAGAAGCCAACCCATTGGTTTTCAATATACTTTGACCATTGTGGGTGTGTGGAAGGATAACTATGCATTCAATAGCATGATACATGGTTAAGCATAACTGGTTGATCATACTGTTGTCCTAATGATCACCTTTAAAAATAGCTCTAAGACTTCCCTGGTGGTGCAGTGGTTAAGAATCTGCCTGCCAATGCAGGGGACACAGGTTTGAGCCCTGGTCCGGGAAGATCCCACATGCCGTGGAGCAACTAAGCTTGTGTGCCACAACTACTGAGCCTGCGAGCCACAACTACTGAGCCCACATGCCACAGCTGCTGAAGCCTGCATGCCTAGCGCCCGTGCTCCGCAACAAGAGAAGCCACTGCAATGAGAAGCCTGGGCACCACAACGAAGAGTAGCCCCCGCTTGCCGCAACCAGAGAAAGCCCACACCCAGCAACGAAGACCCAATGCAGCCTAAACAAACAAACAAACAAACAAACAAATACACTAGCTCTAAAGGATTCCTCCCCAGAGCTCCTGATGCCAGATCTCTGAATCAAAGAGTTGCCAGCAACAAGTATAATTCCAGGGAAGAGGGCAGCAAGAGGGCACTGGGCTGCAGAAGGCAAACATTGAATGTTTGATTATCATTGTGCCCAGGTTGGGTCCTGCTGCTGGCATCTAAAGAGTGCTTGCCCTCCCTCACCGGGGAATGTGTGCTAGAAAGGAGCAAAGTGATTGCTCATTCTTCCAGAGCTCAGCTCTGCAGCTTGACTGCCTTTGATTCCAGCCACACCAACCTGTGTGGGAGCTCTCCACAAAGCAGACCAGGAACTGGTTTTGAAATTGTCTGTCTGCACTCTTGCTTTTCCCAATTTTCCTGGTATAAATGTCAGGTCAGAACACTCACAGACCCCATGGTATGAATACAAAAATGTCCTTTGCGGTTGTGTGACTCTGTATTTCTAGAGTCGTCAGATAGGATTTGAACTCTAGTAGTGCCCTCCTCACAACTTAACCCTACACTGGAGCGTGTTCATCCATTACCTGAAAGTCTTTGTCTATAAGTGTTTCATTCATTCAATATTAACTAAGCACCCACTAGACACCAAGTGTCATGCTGGGAACTGCCCTAATCAAATGTAGCTCCTCCCCTATTTAAGTTTTTCTCAACATTGCAATTTAATTCTGTCTTCCTGCTTCTTCAGTTGTTTTAAGATCTACCATTGAGTTACCATGCATTTGGCCATTCATACATTTTTGCCTTCCCTCCAACATTGCTTACTTTAGTCTTAAATCCCTCTTATGGCTGAACCTAGAAATATAGTAATACTGAAACTACATTGGACCATTTTGCAGAGAGATGGATATGGATATATGAATAGATGCATGGATAGATAGGTGGTAGATAGATAGATAGACAGATGGATGGATAAACAGGTAGGTAGATGATAATAGAGATATCTTTTGGTGTGAGCTGTTATGTGGCACAGAAGCATTAAATTGAAAGAAATGTAAGACATTCTGTGAGAGTCCTTTCCTCATACAGGTTCACAGGTCTGAGTGACTTGCTTAAGGTCACAGCTAACTGTTTTACAGTTGAGACTAGAGAACTGGCTTCTGACTCTCGGTCATTACTGTTTCCAACACACAGTGATCCTTAACCCGTATAATTCAGGCTCTATGCTTTGATTCTTCTGCTATCTAATCAGTAAGAAACGGGTGAAATATCAAAAAGATTCACACATTTTAATAATAATGATAATAATGTGTGTATGAAGCCTGCTTATTTCAGCATGCCCAAAATACATTCACAAAATGTTGGAACTTTCACCTGCTGGTTTTTGGGATAGCTATTCCAGGCAACAGCCCAGAACTTGGCTGTCATCAACAGTGGAGAGATTTCAGAACTTCCTGTGCCTTCTCCTATCCTGTTTTAATTACTTTCGTGGTGCTTCTTCATCAGCTGAGTTTCTACATTAAGGCTGAATACCTGGCCCAGCTCCAGAGCTGCCTCCTGGACGAGGTAAACTCTAGGTCTGAGTTTGGAGGTCAAGATGTGAGTCCCTCTTGTCGTCCCCTCAGCCTTTCATAATTTAGTTCCAGAAATTACATAGACCCTTTTTTCCTTTGATAAAGATGCCTAGTTTCCAGAAATCAGCTCATCAAACCTCAAGCAAACTAGACTGATTTTGGGGGGCAGACATATCATTCACAGAAGCTCCCTTTTCTTTATTCAAATCTTAAAGGCAATTTCTTATTGATTTGTTGCTTGTTTATATCACAGTGGCTAATATTTTTAAAAAATATAGCCATGAGTTCCAAAAAGAATCACATACTGAAAACCTCAAAGAGTTTGAGTCTGTGAAAGCAGGTTGCCATTAACAAAGTGAAGCACACGGCCAAGGCACTTGAGGCTCACACTTCTCTTTTTTTTTTGTTTTTGTGAGTCATTGTCAGAAGCCAGGATTGGGGTAGCTGAGGTCAAGGGGTGGCTATGTTATAAAGGCCGTGGAAATTTAGAGTGTAGATTGGGGAATGAAGGCAGAGCAGATGTCAGGTGGCTTGGGGAGACTGAAGACAACTCCCAGAGTTAGTTTCCCTAGCTATGTCAGTGCTGTGGAAAATGGTGGAACTTAGTGGTTTTATCCTCACAGCTGCTGCTGGTGGAGCTGGCCTCATAGGCTTTCAAATCCTGGGCCCATATGTGTCCCCTCTGGTCCATGACAGTGCTCTTGAGAATATCATTTTATTTGGAAAGTTCTGAGGAGAGAGGGGAAAGCAGTGCCCTGTACCTGTCTCACCCTGAATGCAAATTGGACTTATGCGGAGGCAGGTTTGCACTCAGTATGAATAAGAACGTTGTAACAAGTAGGGAAGATCAGTCAGCTGAGATGTACAATGAGCTCTCTGGCATTGGAAGTAAGAAGCTTAAAGACTATCTTTCAAGGATTCGGAAAGGGGGTTCCTGTTTTGGACAAAAAGTTGGATAGATGACTTTTAAGATTCATATAACCAAAAGGATTGTGATTCCCTGAATATCGTTAACATAAATCTATTCATAGGTTTATGAGTATTATTTAATTCTGTTTCCAAATTGACTCATTAGTGTACATGAAGGCCAATAGCAAGTTCAGAATAGGCAACTGCTCCTAGGATTGGGTTTCAAGGAACTCAGGAAAGCTCCACGGATTAGAAACAGACATAGTTACAGCCTCACTCTTTTACTTAAGGCTGTGTCCGCTACCCAGTGCAACCTATCTGGGAAAAGCAATGCACTAAGTGTTACCAGTCATCTTGTCCCAGTGCACTGAGGGATAATGATTGCAGAGTCATGTGTTTAAGAGAACAAGCTTTGCAATGAGACTTCCTGGGTTGGAATCCCTGTGTGAATTTCAGCAAATCCCTAGCCTCATCTGCAAAATGGGGATGAGAATAATGCCTATCTTATAGGGATGCTGGGAGAATTAAATGAAATACATGTCAAATGCTTAGACCAATGCCTGGGAGAAAGTGAGAGATCAGGAAATACCAGCTGTTATTTACTCCTTGGTTTGAAGGGTTTGATCAGACTCTTTCTTGAGAGTAAGTTTGGCTTTGTGTAGGTGAGGGGCAAGGAGGGATTTTTGCCTTAGGGAAGGTGGTTCTCTGAACGGCTGGAGATGGGAACCAAGGGGGAGGAAGCTAAAGAAAGCAGAACAGAGTGCAGGGGACAACAGCTTCTATTTTGAAATGTTGCCCAAGGAAGTCCCATCCTTCCTGGTTTCCTGAGTTTCCATTTGATGAATAAACCCCAGATAAAAAGTCTTGAGGATTCAGCTGCCTATCAACTCATCAGACTTAAAATGCATAGGAGACCCACCAGTTTTTCAGTCTTTCAGCTTTTCCCCTCTCAAGTAAAACAAGTCGAGAGAATCGAAGCCCCCAAACAGAATGTGTTTACTATAAAGGCCTAATCAACTTCCTGGAAAATTGTCCGCAGATTTTAATTAAGTTCTAAAGACCAGTGAACCTAGAGGGCTCAACACAAAGGGGGAGAAGCAGCCTGCCAGGGGTGCGCCTTTCAGCAGCTTCTCAGAGAAGATAAGGTGAGCATTCCCAACGTTTGTCTTTCTCGTGACTGGGCCCAGCTTTATCACAACGTAAAGAAAATTCATGTCATGTTATGAAGGGAGTCTTTGAAGCCTCCTCAGTAGTTGTTTTAACAACTCAGGACAGCTGCCTTGCTGTTAGTTATTCCCCCCGCCCTGCCCCACCCCACCCTCTGCTTACGTGCAGTTTAAAAATTAATTTAGAATACATGAGATCAGCGAAACAAGGGCATTAGATGGTGTCCCCCAGAAACGGACTTCTTGTACTCCGAAAATGTTCTTAGAAACACATGTGAGTTTCTTTGCTCTCAAATTAAGGAGGATTAAAGCCGCCAGACAGTTGTTGCTCAGTTCCTTCGGATCATGTGGCCAAGGCTGAAAAGCCTTAAGTTGCTGGCATGAGCCTAAGTCAGTTGCCTGATCTCCAAATTAATTTTTGAATTAAATGATTGTCCCCCCTCCCTTTTTTTCTTCTAATTGAGACTTCCATTGAAAAATGCTTAGCAAACAGATGGAAAAATCCAGAACAAAAGACTATTGTGGAATAATGAAATGAGGGTCATTTGAAACAGTTTTAGGTTAGTACTAAAGGTGCAATTAAATCTTTCTTTTAATTATATTTTTATTAACTATAAAGGTATTTAAAATAAATTATAAGCATTGTATACAGGTAGAACCTAAAGAGTGACTGAAAGAGCTTAGATCATTTCATAGTTCACTTGCATGAGCTTTTTCCTAGTGACACAGAGCAAAGACTTTCAGGCAGAATAGATTCATGTTTAATTTTGAAATAACAATGACTTATCTTATAGATCTTAAGCAATGCTTTAATGACCTGAACACTTGTAAAATGTTTCTGTAAGATAAAATAAAAAGAGAGATAATTTTTAAATCCCTGAATAAGAAAAAGCCACATACTTAATAGTGAGGACAGACAAGTGTTTGAATAAGGAAGTGATATTCAGAAAGTAAAGGTTTATTTGAAAAAAAAAAAAAAAGACAAAATGTTAACATTAAGAATGTGCAAAAATTTCAATTGTGCTGAAGGCTTAGATTCAAAATGTTCAGTAAAAAACTTCATGCTGAAAAAAATGCAGTATTGTATAGTTATATGCATATTTCAAAATCTTAAAAAGTCAACTTCATCAATAAAAACAGTTTTAAAGCCAATAATTATTGGCTGTGAAATGAACAGTGAAATAAACAGTTTTCCCAATCAAATTTATTTCGACCAGCCACCATTTAGTCACCAGATTCATGGCAAGACTCTGTGTGTGAAGAGTACAAGTTTTCTCAGTTTTATCACCCTAAAGACCTCTTTGTGGATTGAAAAAAGGTAAAGGAATAGTTGTGAACAAATACTATTTCTTTTTATGTATAATCACCATATTTATTTATCACCATTATGACATTTCTGACTAATTTTTTAGCATTTATAAATTTATAGGTTCTTAGAACAAATATTATTTCTGACTTAGGTGCTGGAAAGGTGTCCTGTGGCTCAATGAGTTAAAAGGAAATTCTCAGAGCTCTTAGGATATGGTTGTTACACCCATGTAGGGTTAAGTCAGAGCAACTTTATTAAAGGAGTATCATGGGTGTGTGAGGGGAAGGGACAAATCCTTGGAGCAGCAATTAAAAATCAGAACTGCTAACTAGACCTGGCTCTTTCAAGATTTGTTTAATCTTGAGTTTTAAAATGTTGACTACAGACCCTTTGTGATTAATTTGTACACAAACTCTAATAGATCCTTAATGGCTTACTTTTCTTTGTCTTGCCATGTTGAAGTTCTCTCTTTGCTGGTCCTGCTTCAGGGATGATTCTTTACCTGCTCTCCCTGCTTACAGAAGATGACACTAACGAGAACCTGAGATGGGTGAAGAGATGATGGGAGTAGCCAGTTGCTCTAAATGAGTTTGTCAGTGGCCTTTCATTCATTCACTCAAAAAATATTTATTGCATACCTGGCACTGTTCTAGAGGCTGGGAGTACATTAGTGAACAAACCAGATGAAAAGCTGGCCTACTGGAATTTACATTCTCGGGGGAGTTAGAAGTACAGACAATAAGCAAACAACTATGTCAGGTGAAAAGTGCTATGGAGAAGAGTAAAGCAGAGATGGGGAGGAGGGAACGCTACAGAGAGAGATGGTGATTGCCGTTTAGAACAGGAAAGTCAGGAAGGGCTCACTGAGAAGTGAATCTTCAGCAAAGGAGTGTAGAGGGCATGCCCGTAGACATCTGGGGCGTGAGTTCTCCGCTCAGAAGGAACAACAAGGGCTTCCCTGGTGGCTCAGTAGTTGAGAATCCGCCTGCTAATGCAGGGGACACGAGTTTGATCCCTGGTGCGGGAAGATCCCACATGCCATGGAGCAACGAAGCCTGTGCGCCACAACTACTGAGCCTGTGCTCTAGAGCCCATGAGCCACAACTTCTGAGCCTGCGTACCACAACTACTGAAGCCCGCACGCCTAGAGCCCGTGCTCTGCAACAAGAGAAGCCACCGCAATAAGAAACCTGCGCACTGCAACGAAGAGTAGCCCCCACTCACCGCAACTAGAGAAAGCCCGTGCGCAGCAATGAAGACCCAACTCAGCCAAAAATAAATAAATAAATTTATTTAAAAAAAATAAAGAAGGAGCAACAAGTGAAAAGATCCTGCGGTGGGGTGTGCCTAGCTGGTCCTGGGAGTTAGTGAGAAAGAGAATCAAAATCTAAACATATTTCAATGGACCAACCCAAACAAGATGGAATTTAACAGGCGGGAACAAGGGCAGAGGGATGGTAGATGAGGTTAGAGGAGCAAGAGGGGCCCATTTGCAAAGGGTCTTATAGGCCATTGTGGG
>NW_006772957.1:855580-860690 GCF_000442215.2 Lipotes vexillifer | reverse complement strand
TAGGTCCCCCTGAGGGAAAGAGCAAAGAAGATTGATCAACCACTGTTGACTATCTAACAGATAAAACAGAAAATGGGAAAGAAGTGAAAAGGCTGAAGATGGGAAGTGTCTGGTGTTTAGAAGGTGGAAGTAGTTGGATATGGCAAATTGTAGACCAGGGGTTGACTGTTAAAGTAAAGGATCAGGGAGTTCCCTGGTGGTCGACTGGTTAGGATTCAGCGTTTTCATGGCCCGGGTTCAATCCCTTGTCAGGGAACAGAGATCCTACAAGCCACGCTGCGTGGCCAAAATTTTAAATAAAGGGAATAGTTAAAGTAAAAGATCACATGGTAAATGTGTGAGGTGTTGAGGGCGTCTGGTCTTTGTCGCAACAACTCAACTCTGCCTTTAAGGCACGAAAGCAACCATAGAGAGTACATAAATGAACGAGCATGGCTATGTTCAGTAAAACTTTATTTACAATAACAGATGATGAGCTGGATTTGGTCTGTAGGCTGTAGTTTGCTAACTTATGCATATAGACCAATAATTTGTGAGGACTTGGTTGAGAAAGCAAGAGATGACCAAAAATAAGTTATGGCAGAATCATCTTATTTCTTCATTTAATGGGACCATCAGTGTATTAGGATAAGTCAAATGGAGTCAAGATTATGGATCTGGACTTCACTGGGACACTTAAGAAACTCTTTTTTTTTTTTTTAATTAATTAATTTTATTTATTTATTTATTTTCGGCTGAGTTGGGTCTTCATCACTGCACACAGGCTTTCTCTAGTTGCAGCGAGCAGGGGTGGTGCGCGGGCTTCTCATTGCAGTGGCTTCTCTTGTTGAGGAGCACTGGCTCTAGACCGCAGGCTCAGGAGTTGTGGCACACGGGCTTAGTTGCTCCGTGGCATGTGAGATCTTCCGGGACCACAGCTCGAACCCATGTCTCCTGCACTGGCAGGTGGATTCTTTTTTTTTTCTAATTTTTAAATTTTATTTTATTTACTTTTTTATACAGCAGGTTCTTATTAGTCATCAATTTTATACACATCAGTGTATACATGTCAATCCCAATCGCCCAATTCAGCACACCACCATCTCCACCCCGCCACAGCTTCCCCCCTTGATGTCCATACGTTTGTTCTCTACATCTGTGTCTCAACTTCTGCCCTGCAAACCAGTTCATCTGTACCATTTTTCTAGGTTCCACATACATGTGTTAATATACGATATTTGTTTTCCTCTTTCTGACTTACTTCTCTCTGTATGACAGTCTCTAGATCCATCCACGTCTCAACAAATGACTCATTTTCGTTAGCAGGTGGATTCTTAACCACTGCACCACCAGGGAAGCCCCCCAGACACCGATACTGTTTGAATGTGTTTTTGTTATATAAAGTTTTCTAAAGGATAACTTTCATTGATTAGAGAAGTAGTATGAAGTCACAATTATATTTAGGATAATTCAAAAAAATATATCCTCATAGTGGTCATTAATTTAAGAGGTGCTCCTGTAGTGTATCTCTAGGGTGACTTTGGGAGAGAATAAGGGCTATTAGATGGCTTTTAGAGACTGAGCCAAACAAATCTGTTCTGTCAACCTTTCTGCTTCATAAATTTGCCTGTGTCAAGTATATGTGGCCTACACGTGGTCAGCATAAAAGAGCTGAAGTAGAAACCATTAGATGTTTGTAGTCAGGACAGAGAGTGTCTGGTGAAAGATGAAGGATCTTTGTTTCCATAAGAGAAACTCTTTTCTTATTTTCTTGTGAGCAAGATGGAGAAACTGTCTTAGATTCAAGAATGCTTCTCTGCCCTGTGTCGCAGAGGCTGACCTAAGCCAGCTGTGTTGCCTAAGCTCCTGCATCAGCTGGTTTCCAGCTCGTTTAGGCCAAAGGTAGGAAGGGAGGAGGGGGGTATTTTGCCTCCTGCTTCTGTGCCTTGGGTGGCAGCCCCAGCAGTGGCTGCATCTCCTCCTTGGCTCCACTTTTCTTTTCTTTTTTTTTTTTTTGGTTTATACAGTGTAATTTATTGTCTCACATTCTGGAGGCTGGAAGTTCAAGATCAAGGTGTCGGCAGGGCCGTGCTCCCTCAGAATGCGCTGGGGAAGGATCTGTTCCAGGCCTCTCTCCCAGCTTTGGGTAGTTCCTTGGCTTGTGGCACCATAACCCCCATCTTCATGTGGTGTTCTCTTTGGGTGAGGCTGTGTCCAAATAGCCCTTTGGAATAAGAACCCCAGTCATATTGGATTAGGGGCTCACCCTCATCCAATATGACCTCATCTTTTTTTTTTTCTTTTTTTAACATCTTTATTGGGGTATAATTGCTTTACAATGGTGTGTTAGTTTCTGCTTTATAACAGAGTGAGTCAGTTATACATATATATATGTTCCCATATCTCTTCCCTCTTTGTCTCCCTCCCTCCCACCCTCCCTATCCCACCCCTCCAGGCAGCCACAAAGAACCGAGCTTGGCTCCACTTTTCACTGCTATGTAGGTTCTACTATCCCTGCCCCCATGCGTACTCCAGTCTACGACTGACAATGGCTTCCTGTTGTTGCTACTCTTTGTTGGTTGACTTCTCAGATCTTCTAGCGCCTGGAAAACAACTCCCATGTATTAAATCCTCTCCTGTTTGGACCCTGACTGATACAGGGGCTAACTTATGTCACCCAAGAGAGAGGTTTAGACCCCAGTATGGCCAGGCTCTCTTCTCTGCTTTCACCATTTTTAACAATAATTTGGATGATGATGTAGTTAGTGCGTATGCTAAACACACTTGCAAATGGCAGAATCAGAATCTAAAAATATCTCAGTGGGCCAAGTCTAACAGAAAGGAATGTAATTAGAAAAAAATATGAACTCCTGCACTTGGGTCCAAAAATCAAGTATGGAATGGGGAAATCGTGACAACAGCACATGAGAGCTTCAGGTTTTTGGACTGACATCACAACGTGGCCATAGTTTACCAAAAAATTAAAAAGCCACAGGGAGTACTGGTTGCACTAATCCTTTAGTACAGAGAAAAAGGGAGTTAAGTGGACTCTTCTCTATTAGTCAGACCACTCGGGGTACTACACTTAGTCTGGGGCACAACATTTAAAAATACTATTGATAAAGTAGCTTGAGACACAGGAGAATGATGGACTAGTAAAAGGCAGTGTAAGTTATTGAAAGAAACTAGAAAGAAGTGCTCAGAGCAATGGGTAGGAATCAGACATTTCCACGTCTAAAGGGATACCAGGCCAGCAGTGGTTGTCTAGAACGACACATTGTCTGGCGCCTCTTTTCTGAACGGGCAGAGGGTGTACCTTCTCCCTTCTTGGCATACTCTACTAGCTTACATTTTCATATTAGAGAAGTTGTCTTCATGTCTATCCCCAAATTTTTGCACTCTAGTGAAAGTCCCGATGCAGTCATTGTTGACGTGAGAACTCGATTTTTCATGTAATCAATGACTCAAATCAGACTTATTCTAATTCTAGGCACTGATTCCTTTTGTGACCCTGGATAACTAACTCACTCTTTAATTGCCTCCATTTTCTCACCAAAAAAACCTGCCCTGGATCACACTTGGCATATACTGGACTTCCAAAGCTTAGTAAAGATTTTTTTTTTCCCTGCTTCTTACTGTTTACATGTTTTACAGAAATCAGAAGCAACAACATCCTGGGGTTTTTATGCAGATGTGATGAAAAGAAATGAGTAAGACTGTAACTAGGACAAAATAAGGAGCGGCTGCCTTGATATTCCGTACAGCCTCATTAGAAAGGCTGTTACTGTCGTTAGGTTGCAATACATCTATCACATGTTTTCTTCTTTTCTTGGTTGGTAAGACTTTTTTGTAAACTTGAATATCTAGTCTGCATTGTGCTTTAATAGAAACCTCATGTAATTCTTGAGCCCAAGCTGTTTTTTTCTTTGCACTCTGATTCTTAACTGTGGGATGCATTCGGTCTGGCCTCTACCTGGTGACCACTTCCTTCTCTTGATTCTTTGAGAAAAGAATAAGAAATTGACTGGCACATTTTCTGCATGTACAGAATCAACCTGCAGAACTTAGAGTCAGGAATTACTGTTTCCTTATGTTGCCTAACAATACTAAACTCATTAGCACTTACACTGGATATCTTGGTGTGTTTATCATAGGCAGGTTGAAAGAAAAACAATTTAATAATGCTTAACCTAGTATTTTGTGCTATTTTGATAGATTTAAGAAAAACTGTGGGTGTTGCTGCTCTAACAGGTAATATGAATTACTACTAAATTTTCTTTGTGATACAGTTGTCATACTTGACAAATTCTAAAATAATCAATGTAGCTCTACAATAGAACACTAGGTTTATATAGCATATGCCATCATTAGCTTTAAATGTTTTATAACCAGAGTGATCTTAGTGATAATGCAATTTCTGTTACAGATAAGGAAACTGAGGCCCAGAGAGGTGAGATGAGTCCCCTAAGTTTGCCGGTGAGAGTGAGAATTGGAGTTAGAATCCCAAGCCCTTTCCACTATACCAGCCTGAGGAAGCTCTGCTGTTTCCCTCTCCATGATCTCACATGTAAACTGTAAAATGCAGATCGGATGTTAACTGGACTATCATGGCAATCATTTTGCAATATATACGAATATCAAGTCATTGTGTTGTACCTATTAAACTAATATAATGTTATATGTCAATGATAGCTCAATGAAAAAAATTTTAATGCAGGTCAGGAATAGTATTATAACACCATAGAATAACACTTCTATCAGCTTAGACTTGGAACTTGTGATAATCCTATTCTGTCAGTAGAAAATGCATGTGGATTTGTAGACACCGCCTATTTCGTTTGCACTAAGGTGCCCTTGGTTGTAAATTGCATAATTATAACATTTTATTTTATATTTACTAATAGAACTCTTTAAGGCTTATTTAGATACTCATTTCTATGATGTCTTACTCTTGTGTATAAGTAAAAAGAAGATATAAACAAGTCTAATGATATTTCTAAAACTTCCTTATATGCAGTGTTCAATTCTTCTGAATCATTTTTGGACTTGCAGTTGCTGCCATACATGTTTTTTCACCCAGTGTTCTTTGTACCATCAAGAATATCAGTGATGCAGTACTTCTGGAAAGAGT
>NW_006772957.1:852389-855514 GCF_000442215.2 Lipotes vexillifer | reverse complement strand
AAAGAGTGCTCTATTAGAGTCGGGATTTTTTTCCCAAGCCATGGACACCAATTCTGCAAGTTTTGATGCACATGTCCAGGTAAAGACAACTATGTCTCAACTGCCACCTGGTAACAGCAAATTTAAGATACATTCTGATTTCAGAGGTGTTAAAATGCTGAAAATTTTAAAGAAAAAAAGAAAGAAAGGAAAGAAGGAAAAAGAAGGAAGAAAGGGAAAACGGAAAGGGTCTTAGTGAAAAGTATGGCATGTCATTTGGCATTTGTTCCTAGTATTCCTTCTCTGTTTAATGTACGACTGTATATGTGTGTATGTGCTTGGGAACTGCAGGCAGCCATCTTCCTCAGGCCCTTTGAGGAAGGACATTTGCAAAACAAGAGAATTAATGAGGTCCACATTTAGTGGAAGGCAAATCTGAGAGACAGAGAAAGTTTGGATGACATTTGCCCCTGGATTCTGCCATACTTGAAGCTAGTTTTGTACTTCTCATTTGAGTGAGCCAATCAAATACCTTTTAAGGCTTAAACTAGCTTGACCTGGTTTTCCTTTACTAGCACCCCCAAAGAATCTTGACTAATACATGGGGCACCCCAATGCATATTCAAAGAATATTCTATAGATTTAAACATTTACAGGGCAGTAAAAAGAAAAAAAAATTTGCCTGAATGCATTGTCAGATAATTTTCTTCACGAGCATGGACCAAAAAGAATACTGAGGAAACAGAAAAAGGAAGAACCAAGACAAATGACAAAGTTTATTAAATAAAGCTGAAGTTTTGAAATTTAGTCTGTAAAGTATACTCAGAAGCCAAAATCGTGTTTTCAAGTAGAACTAATCCAGAGCTGCTTCTGCAAATGCTGCCGACATTGTGGGTCGGTTGTGGCTCTCTGTGCAACTGAGCATGGGCAAACCTCAGGGTGTTCCACAGGACACTCCCACAGACACTGTCGCTTGCTGGGACGACACACCTCCAAAACCTATTTCCCATCCCTGGCTGATACAGGAAGGAGGCAACTAATAAATGCAAGCTTGCTTTCTATTTCCCACTCTAATCATGGCACGTGACGTAAGAGGAAAGTTTAGAATGTAGTTGTTCATCCCTTCCCTTTCACAGAAACTTATTATATGCCCTGCCAGGGTTGCTTTCCTTTTAAGGAAAGCTCCAGACTTTGGCTGATGGTAATGTGTGTATGTGAGTGTGTGTGTGTGTGTGTGTGTGTGTGTGTGTGTGTACTTACCCAACAGCTAGGATAACTATATAATTTGTCCTTTAAAATGGGACATTTTTGAGACTGAAAGGGGTCACTAGTAATAAACACTCAGGAACAAGTGCATGGACACCTGTTAATAGCACTAACTGGGATAGTGCTTTTTTATTCAACTTCATTCCCTTAGTCAAACTTGCTGTCATCTACTAAACTGTTAACCCTATGAGGACACGGTTCAGATCTTCATGTTCCTAGTGCAATAGAGCAAGGCAGGCACTCGGTGAATGTTGAGTGTCATAGAAAACAGCAGGAGCAAAGCAACAGTCATAACAAACACGCACGGAAACGATGGGCCTTTTCATTTTTTTCAGGTGGTGAGTGGCCACCCATGCTTCCTGAGCAGACCACTCAGAAGACTGGGCAGATATGCAGTTAGAGCCATAATCCAGAGCAGATGTCTTAACAAGTCATCTGACACTTACATGTGTGCCTAGTCGTAACTGTCCTGCCCGTTGCTGGGCATACATGGGGTCAAACAGGGTCACATCCAGCAGAAGGAGGGGAAATAAAGCGGGAGTTTCTCTGAGACTTCTGCAGGGACCTACACCCAGATCCTGGTGTGGACAGGGGACGGGGTGCCTGACACCCTGGTGTTACTAGTAGGGACAGGAAAGCGTCTAAGTTTTCAGACCAGCTGCTGCCTCCCCTCCTCCCCTTCTCTGTGAGGTGTCCTTCAGGGAAGGAAAGCAGCACCTCCGATTCAGGTATCCCAGACGTCACAGCCACCACACAAGGAGGAACGAGAAGCCTGGCTGACCCATCCCTATCACGTCCCTGGCAGGGAGGGACTTGGGCCCTGGAGTGTCCCCTCCTCTCCCCTCTTTTCTTCAAAGTTCCTCACTTTAGTCTATGGGCCTCTGAGTTACTTTCTACTCTAGCAGGACTGACTTATTTTTATACTGTCTCCTTTTCCCTCTTGACTTCCCGTCCCTAACCAGGTGAAGAGGGGAGGTAGAAAGGAGCAGGGGCAGGAAGTGTGGCGAAGGTTTTGGGGAGGACATGCCCTGACCCAACCCCGCTGCCAGAGTGCTGGTGTGGGTAGGGGCGACAGGAAGAGTGAGCCCTCGTGCACAGTGTTCACACTAAAGCGCTGGTGCCTCATTCTTGCCAGGGGTGCCTGAGCTGGAGTGTAGTGGGGAGGACTCCCCATGCCAGAAGGAGAGCATGAGAGGTGAGTGAGACCGTGAGCCCTAGAAGGCCAGCTGGGGGCCAGGTGGGAGACTTGCTATCTGAGGCTCCTGGGAGACCCTGAACTGAAAGATGAGCCCAGCAGTGCTGGCAGAGGACCAGTGAAGGGCTGGAGAGAGGGAGGGTGGACTCGGACATCACGGGAGCATTTCGGAGCCAGTGAAAATGAGATTGAGGCACTACCAAGAGGCAGACAGCGTTGAGGAGAGGGTCTGGGTCTTGGACCCCGGCTGCTGTGTGCTCTTTCTCCACAGACCGGGAGGATGGCTTGGCTCATTTTCTAGGCCAGCGATGAACAGACAGTGGTGAGAAGGACGGGGGTGGGAAGGAGAAGGAAGCCCCATTTAGAAGTGATGTTCTTGCTTGAAGCCTTCACCTCCACGGATTCAGAGATCCCTTTAGCAGGTGTCCAGGTATCCATTACCATAAGCAAAAATGCTTCCAAGTCCTACTTAGGCCTGCCCTTCTAGGAGGGGGTCTTGCTCGAAGCTCATCTCTCAGGCCCATCTCTCCTTCCTCCTCTTCCTTCAGTCAATGTCATGTGCAGGTGGTGAAAGTGTATTTAAGTTAGTTCGTTTACTGTTCAGTATTTTAAACTTTTTAACATCTAGCTCTCAAAATGATATTATCTGGGGCTTCCCTGGTGGTGCAGTGGTTGAGAGTCCGCC
>NW_006772957.1:827487-852192 GCF_000442215.2 Lipotes vexillifer | reverse complement strand
TCTGAACCATAAAGGCACTTGGTACTGAAAAATATGAGTATTGGAGAGCAGTCGACCTGGTTTCAAATCCGCATCCCTGCTGTATGGACCTGGGCACATTATCTAACTTCCCAGCGTCTTCATCTGTACACCTGGGAAACATGTCCATTTCACTCAGGATTGTATATAAACTGCTTAGCCAGTGCCTGGACGCCAAGTAGATGCTAAGTAATTACCCTTCCCTTTACTCCTTTCAAATTCCTCAAAATCATAGATCAGTATTCCCCGTTTAATGATTGGTAGGTAGTTGTTTTCATTTGGCTAGAGTCCACTGAAAGGAATGAGGTCAAGTAATCTTAAACATCAGATTAATTTTTAAAATTAGCTTATTGTCAATTCTTCAGATTATATTATTTTGATTATTTGGAGTAAAGCAACAGTTAATATTTAGACTTTTACTTGTAAAATGAAATATGAATATTTTATGTGTTTCTAATCATTTTAAATAGTAAAAACAGTAATTAACTATGCCTCATCATTACAAAAGGGCCATCTGGCTGCTCTGTAGCAAAAGCAACCAAGAAAATGAGGACAGAGTGGATTTTTATGACGTTATTCTTTAGAGAAAGGAAGAAGATCATGAAGAGTTGTGGTTCACAGTTTAAGGCATTTAGAAAGTTAAAGGAAGGAATAAAAAGAGAGTTGGGTAAAGGTAGTCAAAAGGTACAAACTTCCAGTTATAATATAAATAAGTGCTAGGGTTGTAATTACAACACAAAGACTACACTTACATGGCTGTATGGTATATTTGAAAGTTGCTGAGAGAGTAAACCCTAGGTGTTCTCATCGCAAGGGAAAATTTTTTTTCTTTTTCTTTTATTTTGTATCTATAGGAGATGGTGGGTGTTAACTAAACTTACTGTGGTAATCATTTCACAATATATGTAAGTCAATTCATTAAACTCAGCGCTGTATGTCAACTATATCTCAATAAAACCAGAAAAGAGAGATTTTAAGCTATTTATTTATAAATGGAAAAACAAAAATCTTCAGGCACATGGTAGCAAACATAGGCCTATGAGATCTGAACCTACAGGCCAAGAGCATCTTTCTTGAAGAGTCTGGCAGAACTTGATTTTGTTGGTGTTCTTTCTGTAAAGACTCCACATCAATTGGTGTATAAATTCATTGCAGTCATAAAAACGGGGGTTAGTAACCATTGCCCTAGAGAATCGTTCAGTAGTTGATTTCTTTCTTTCTTTCTTTTTAGTTCATATCTGAGAGATGAGGGAATACGAGGAAAGAAAGGGTATGGAAATTGTTCTAGAAGGTTGTGAGGGAGAAGCCCTTCCTCTCGCCTTTCTGCCTGCAGCCCTCCCCAGATGGGGAGCAGAGAAAAGCCAATTCAGTGACAAGGAGATGTTTAATGAACTTCTCAGAATAGCCCACCACTGCCTGAATTAAGCAAATGTGCACCAAGCTGATAATAGAAAAACTAACCAGGTTCGGCTTTGAGAGGCCTTGGTTCTTGCCCCCCTCATGTAAAACTTTTCCTTTTTCCCGTAAAACAGTTTCTTTCCTGAGAATGTTTTCAGTGGGAGATACTGCCCAGAAAGTGTACAATACCACTGGTTGTCAAAGAAGCGAAGCCGAAGCCGGGTCTCTTCTAGTGGGTGGTAGGTAAGAATTACTAATCCAATCTGCTTGAGTTAACTCAAAACAAGGATTAGTGTAAAGTTCCAGAATATGTTAATCTTCCTTTATAGAAGTAAACTTCAGCACTGCCACCAACCCCATGGTTTATAGTTCCTGGGAACAATGAGCCAATTAAACTTGAGAGGGAAAAGGATCTTGCCCAAGTTTACTGATTGTTACCTAATACTTTGTGTTGCTTTGATTCTTGATTATTTGGCTTTGTGTCTCAGACACAGGAAATAAAACATCATTTATTATTCATTAGAATGTCTCTAAGTACAGTATACCTCCTAATTAAACACATACTATTGTGAGCTGGTATTTTTTATCTCCTGCCTTATTAAAGAGGCTGTTTAAAATGGCTTTTGTGTATAGCTGATATTGCTTTGCCAAATACGTCCGTCAATAATAATATACTTTTTTTCAAAAACATATTTAGAGCTTACATGATTAATGAATGGAACAAACTGTAAGTTATTTGTATTCAGACCTACTTGGTAGAGATTTTCAAATAGACTCTTACTTTCAGATTAAAAACATCATATGAAAGACTAGAGAAATATCACCCCTTCTCCCTGACAATCTGGCACTGTTATGTGGGGAGAATTTTTGCATCTAACCTAAAATTGTTGACATTAACTTAATTTTAAGAAGGTTTTGATATCTGAAAACATTTTGAAATTATTTACTTTTATTTATTACTATTTTTTTGTTTTCTATCAGTAATGATTGGCTTATTTTTTTGAAATATAGGATCAGGAATAGAAGCTGTAATAGATCAATTACTTTGATCATTAGCAGTCAGATATTTATCTAGAAACTACTCCAATAACTAAGTAACAACAACCAACATTTGCTAGACAATAGCTAAGTTCAAAGCACTTTACGTATGTGTTTCCTTATTTACGTGATTTATATCAGTTTTACAGTTTAAAATTACTTTGGAGTTTGAACTGTACAAAACTAACAGGAATGTACTCACGTAACATCTCAAGTGATTCTCAGTTAGAGTATGTGTTAATATACTTTTATGACAATTAAAAAAAGCTTAAAACTAATTTCTTCGTTAATGAAATTTGCAAGCAGATAATTTTAGAATTCTGTACCTTTCAAAAGATATTTTCATTATGAATCTAACTTTTAGGTGTCAGAATCATTTAAAACTCATTCTATTTAAACCAATTTATATTATTCAGGTTAAATAATGACTTGATATCAGTACCGGAATTTTGTTTTCTATAACCAGCTTTCTTGTTTTGTTTTGTTTTGATTTTCAGCATCAGAAAGTTAGAGAAATAAAACTCGAAAAAATACTTTAAGTTTAAAAAAAAATCTTGATTCTCTTTTCTCATCATTGCCCATGTGTGAACTCCCCACACATCAATGGCGGCAAAGTCTCCCACAAATAGGCTGACATGAATGTGTGTCCAGAACTTGGGCTTTGTGGTTCAGACAGCCAAACAATATTCTCAAAGAACTGGAAACTGTTTACATTTCAAGTACGTGAAAACGTGTGTGTGTGTGTGTGTGTGTGTGTGCATTTTAAATTTTTGGATTTTATTTGCAGTATCAATATGCAAATGTATTTATTATAAATTGAATCTCATTGAAATGAAAATGAAAAGGCAATACTACTTCTTTAACATGGTTCACTAACCCTGTTCACACCGAGTACTGACGCTCAGTAGGAGTTTGCCAACAGCAGTTCTACTCAACCCTTGATGATTATGGAGGATTTAATTATAACTGAAAATGTAAAAAAAAAAAAAAAAAGGACAAAATCTAATCCAAAAATCAATTTTGCATAGAATTTAATAACAGATAAAAGCTCAAAATTCTATAACTAACAAATGAAAAATATCAGCACTGGGAAATAAGACTTTCGTTCCCAGCATCAATCCCACACCTGTGTAGATGCTTCCTGACCTGGCTTCTTTCAACCACTTCATGACAAAGGAATTGGTCTCACACTGAGGCATGGCAAATACATTATGAAATAAAGGCAGGCATTATAAACAATATAAACCAGGGAAAAACAGGGCTGCAAACAGACACAGTTTCTTCCTCTCTTGCATTAAAGCAGAGATTTCCCACATCTGCAGTCTCTAGTTTTTAGATTCCTCATCTTGGGCCTGCTGTGAAATGTATGGGACATAGCCTTCAGTGGTCACCCACAAAGTTAAAATAGCTCAGTAATGGTCTATCTCTCGGTTGGTTCTTCTGTATCTGCCATCACACCAACAGAAAAATCTCAGGACAGAGTAAGTGAAGTTTCCTTGTTTGGCTTGAATGCCTGTAGGAGGGGTTCATGAGGGTGGGCCTGCTCTCTGTTTTATACATAACATAAACCTCTTGATTCATTACAGTAAAAAGTTAGCATATATTATTTAAAGTGTGGTGTGTGTTTCTATTTTCTTGATGCAATAATTCATTATCTGAGAAAGTTGATTTGTTGTTTTTAAAAAAATGGACAGTGGGAGTTTGGGATTAGCAGATGCAAACTGGTATATATAGAATGGGTAAACAACAAGGTCCTACTGTATAGCACAGGGAACTAGATTCAATATCCTGTGATGAACCATAATGGCAAAGAATATGAAAAAGAATATATATATATGTATAGCTGAGTCACTTCACTGTACAGCAGAAATTCATACAACATTGAAATTCAACTTTACTTCAATAAAAAAAAATTAAATGGACAGTGATAAAATATGGAGGTTTATGAAATGGTGTCCACTTAAAGAAAAAAGCCACTGCCAAAATTTGAAAGGAAGGATTTCCAAATTGCAGGTGTGTCCTACATATTGAACCCAGTTTTCCCGTTAGGACTCCATTAGTATTTTGTTGGGAAGGAACAACTTGATGGTTCCCCAGCCAGGCCCCCTCACTAGGTTCTACTGCAAATAAATAAACAGCCCCCTCCCCAGTGTCCTGCTGTCCCCCGGGGAGGGGCCGGGACCCATGTGCCTGGGCAGCTGACTCATCACTCGGGGTTATACTAGTAATAATGTAACTGTATTATGGTGCTGGACTGAGGGGAGCAGCAGATCATTTGCTTGAAAACATGACCTTTTAATTTAAACAAAAGGCTTGGAAAAATAAAAGTGGGTCTTAAATGTAGTTTAATCAGTCAGGCGAGAGATGTCTAATGAAGCTGCCAGACAGATTTGTAGCCAGGCTGTCACTTCGGCCATCATGTTTACAGCTACGGGAGTGAGATTAGCTCTGTGTGAAGGCGCAAATTTGGTCAAAATTTCTTGTGTCTGGGATGGCTGTAAATTTTAAGAATTTGACAAATTATTTTGTTGCTGTGATGACGGTTTAGAAAACCTGACATGTGAGAATTTAGTTCCTTGAGAGCTCCCTTCTTTCCACTGGACCTAGAGCATTATATCAATGCAACAAAGGTAAAAATATATATATATAGATAGATAGATAGATAGATAGATAAAATCTCTCTATATATATAGAGAGAATATGTGTGTGCATATATCTATAGCTATATCTATATATACCGAAACATTGGTAAATGGATTTTCACATTTTCTTCATATGTTATTTCATCCAATACTTTCAAGGAAAAATTGCCATTTTGGCCAGTTCTTCAGCTAAAAGTTCTTTCCAAAGATTTTTCAATTGAGGAAAAAGTCTCTCGTGCCAGTGTGACCATATCATGTCATAGTTATTAATTAGTTCATCTACAATTTGAATTTCCATTGCATTGTGACTTTTGCCATCAGGGAAGATTTGAGTATAAGTTTTGAAATATGTCTGTTGGACATATTTGCTAAATACTGGGAAATTTCAGTAAGTCAGTATTCTGCTGCACTGGTATTCTTTCTTAGCACTGTTAGACATGCCAAATCTTATTTCTCTTTTGAAATAAATCTTCACTGAGAGTTTAGTTGAAGACATGCAATATAAACTTTTTTATTATTGTTTTTCAGTGATTTTTTTAATGGAAAATTACAGGAAAGGTAATTATCACCCTGGAAAAAAATAATGGTTGAGTTTTTAAAAATTCGTTGTATTTATTTGCTGAAAACGGCATGCAGTTGTGCATAAACACTAGTATTATCCACTTTGTTTCCCGTTAATAATCTAGGGAAGCCTCAGCTTAATCTCTCACTCATTTCATGCCAAAAGCACAAACGTATTGCTTTTGTTTTACTACATGCTTCATTCCATCTGTTGGAAGCCTAGTAAGTCAATATTTATCACATTTATAAATTATAATAGGGGGAAAAATCACATGGGGGAAAAAACATGCGCATCATTTTTTCTTGACTGTTTTAAAGTTTTAAAGTGTTGTCTCTGTGATGTTAATTTATCTCTGTTGAGCTGAAATAATGCCACTTGCATGATTTTTCATTAAAAAATATTTTTAACTACATGTTTTTCGTTTTCCCTCAACCTCTCTATAATTTTCTTGTCATGATTATCATTTTCCTTTCACTGTTGCTTTCTATGGAAGCCCCAGGAAAGAGTTCCTAAAAATTAAATTTCATGCTTGCATGTGTTTCTGTGATCTGCAGCGTGTATGATCTCTGAGTGGAAAACTTCTCTAAAAATAAATGGATTACCCTTTTTACTACACTGTCTGATGTCTCTTCAACAGATAGCACTGCTTCCTGTGATCTCTAACCCACCACAATTGAAATGACAAGCGTTGAAATGGGAGCCTCACGGTGGCGCCCTCTACCTTTGCCGGCCTCTTCTGCAGCAGGGAGCGAGTGGTTCACGCAGCAGAGCTTGGTTCTCAAACTTGAATAATGCCAGGACCCCTTTTAAAAGCATAGAATTATCTTCACACACCCCACAATACATCAGCGGAGTCCACTTTGGGAAACACTGACTTAAAAATGAGGATCTTTTTCTACATCAATGTCTTTCCATTGAGAATTATAACTGCAAAGAAAGGTTCTGTCTTTTTTTTTTTTATAATTTATGTTATCCCTCTTATTTATTTATTTATTTATTGGCTGCGTTGGGTCTCCCTTGCAGCTTCTCTCGTTGCGGAGTATGGACTCTAGGTGTGCAGGCTTCAGTAGTTGTGTCACGCCAGTTCAGTAGTTGTGGCTCACAGGCTCAGTAATTGTGGCTCACGGGCTTAGTTGCTCCATGGCATGTGGGATCTTCCTGGCCCAGGGCTTGAACCCGTGTCCCCTGCATTGGCAGGTGGATTCTTAACCACTGCACTGCCAGGGAAGCCCAAAAAGTTCTGTCTTGATAACTGCTAAAAGGTTGATTTTTTTAAATCTTTATTCTGTTATTGAGATGCAATGATTAAAAATATTTTCAACATCTTAAAAGTCACAGATTCCTGAAAACATGTCCATGGGCCACCATTTGAAAACCTACTTTTCCTTTTACAAGGTCATGCATCACTTGCTGGCAGAAGACGGGCATTTGACCTTTTATAAACTGCTCTGTAAATATCATCACTGCTTAGTTTGTGCAAGACTAATGTGTTTCCACTAACAAAACTGTCTTTCCAGGGTTGCTGCTTCTTAGAATAATGCTTGTTTTCCTAGTGTGCTTTCTATTGCCGGTGTTTTTTTAAAGGCAACTAAATTTGTCTAAGGGATTGCACTTTGAGGCAATCCAAGGAACTTTAATAAAGAACCAATGAGAAAGCCAAAGTACCTAATGGGGCAAAAAAAAAAAAAAAAAAGAAAGTGATAAAATAGCTTGGTCAGTATCAAAAAATTTTGATACCTGGTCAGTATCAAAAAAAAAAAAAAAATACTGACCAAGTAGATTTGTTGATATTTTAACTAGAGAATCAACTCTATTTGTTTCTAAAACATTTTTAAGCAAAAGTTAAAAATAAGTTAAATATTTTTTATGGGATAACAGCTCCTATATTAAGTAATATCAACAATCAATAGTTGACTTTTCTCTCCTCCTAGCAATCAACAAGTTGGACTTTCTTGCACCAGAATAAATGATGCCACTAAAGGATCTATTCTCTCAAAAAGGGTGAATTATAAGGGAATGGTGAAGAGATGAAGATTAGAACATTGACATCCCCATAACCTAACTCATCTGTTCTTGTTTGTAACAGAGGAAGGAGACAAACCAACTAATAGTCCTACTAATAAATGAACTTTGAACCAAAGTCTTTATCTAGGAAAATTGGGCCATATTGCTCAAAGTTATTAGGGTCTCCTTGGGTCCTTTACAGTTCTTGGAATTCTAATTCACCGCAGGTGAGGCTAGCACTGTTGTCTACCTCTGAGCCAATTCAGATACCTCAAAAACAAATACATATTGTGACTCATGTGCCACCGTGGGAATGTACCATGAAACCAACAGAAAGAAAAATAATAAACATGTCATACAGTAAAGCACACGCTATGATGTGTAGCTTCAGGTTTTCAATAGCTGAGCTTTATTACAATAACCACAACATGAACAGCTTTGGGAAACAGAACAATAAGGTCAACATGGAGGCCAAAAGAATCCATCACTCAAATGGTCTTCTTTTCAAAACATAGCTATCTGTGTGGGGCTAGAGTTAAGAACTTGGCACCGGAAAACTGTTCATCTTAGTAGCTTCAAAGATAAAAATTACGCTATTCAGTCTGGATTGAAACTCATTTTGATAGGTCAAAGAAGTTTAGTAAGTAAATTCTTTGTTATAAATCTTAGGAAGATCATATTTTAATTAACCTGGTATTTAATCAGGCTGTATGTTATAGAGGACCACAAGTAATCTGTCATAAAAGCCTAAAAATTAGGAGCCTCATTTCCTAAGAGGCTCAATATGCCCCTTAAGTAAGAATAGGTAGTGCTAATTTTTTTTTTTTTTTTGCGGTACGCGGGCCTCTCACTGTTGTGGCCTCTCCCATTGCGGAGCACAGGCTCCGGACACGCAGGCCCAGCGGCCATGGCTCACGGGCCCAGCCGCTCCGCGGCACGAGGGATCTTCCCGGATCGGGGCACGAACCCGTGTCCCCTGCATCGGCAGGCGGACTCTCAACCACTGCGCCACCAGGGAAGCCCAGGTAGTGCTTCTTTTATGTGATTATTATTTGCTGGACTTAAAATACTGCATCAAAAAATATTTTAAAGTTTTTATGTAAAATTACAATTATCTCCTCAATTTACCACAGTGTTATTCCTAATTTTAAATATTCAGCAATTCTCAAAAAAAAAAAAAAAAATTAACCCCTTAGCCATTTCTTTTAGTTTAAAAATATAATGCCATTGGGCTACTAGTATTTTATTAAACCAGGATGTGTTAGCTGAAGATAGATATTTTGTTTTGTCTTATCATGTATCCTCAGCACCTAGATTAGCACCTGACATATAGTAGGTGCTCCATAAATATTTGTTGAATGAATGAGTGAATTCTATTCTAAGCTGATAAAAGGCATATATTTTAGTTGTATAATTATGTGAAGGCTATAATTATGGTTATCACAGTAAAAAACAGAGCTTGCCTTTTGTTGTATGTATTCCCCTAAATATGATCAGGGAGTCCCTAGCCCTTTTTAATATTGTTGCATGTAACAGAAAAACGGATTCTTCTGTGCCTTGGAAAACTTTGTGCTTCCAAAAAGGATCTTACTGAAATGAATGCTCATCAGGAAAATGTCTATTTTTAAGTAAATCTTAAGGAATCCATTTAGTTTTTATGATTGTTGCTTTGGATCCTTCCCATAATGTATATGTTTGCATGTGAAATTGGGAACTTGGGTCTACCTATGATCTACAGAAATAAAGTGCTGTATGTGTGTGATGTGAAAGAGCTCCAGCTTGGATGTGATGCATTATCTACATAACATTAGCCTTTAGGTATATGTGGCAGTGTGCTGGCAAAAAGTAAAGGCTCTACAAGACTTCTAGGGTAGAATCATCTTAATTCTTTTAGAAATTCATTCCATTACAAAATCTTAGCCCTCAAGTATTTATAATTTTTCATTTTTCTGTCAAGTGAAAAAGCACATATACTAGGGGCAAAAGAATTATTGTCAGTGCTTAAAATATTTGACAGTGCAGTCCAGGCAGAGGAGAGACACTTCATTGACAAGTTTTTTTTTTTTTTTTTTGGGGGGTCCGCGGGCCTCTCACTGTTGTGGCCTCTCCCGTTGCGGAGCACAGGCTCCGGACGCGCAGGCTCAGCGGCCGTGGCTCACGGGCCCAGCCTCTCTGCGACATGTGGGATCTTCCCGGACCGGGGCACGAACCCATGTCCCCTGCATCGGCAGGCGGACTCTCAACCACTGCGCCACCTGGGAAGCCCATTGACAAGTATTTTTAAGCATCCACTGTGCCCAGACCTGTGCAAGGCACTTTGGGAATTCAAAACAGAGGAAAATAAAGGATCTGACTTAAGGGACCTGTAGTTGATTGAAGAAGTGAAGCACACGTGCATGTGTGTGTGCACGCACAGACACACACACAAATTAATGAGAGAATAATTAAAAACAACACATGAATAATAACAATTGCAAGATGGCAAGATTAAAAGCTTATATAGAAATCCATGAGTACAAAGTGCCTTCTGAGAGTGGGATTCGTCAGGAAAAGCCCTCTGAAGTAGTGGGATTTGAGCAGAGCTTGTTAAATGCAATATTTTATGTTGCCTTTTATTCAACAAACGTTTGTGAAGTAAGTGTCTCTGTGGGCTGGGTCCTGGGTCTGTGAACATCTTGGATGGCAGGATGAATGAGACAAGGTCATATTCCCAAGGCTTAGTGTTCATTCTGACCTCACTTCGTACCGTGTTCTGTACCGTATTAGAATTTTTCTTGACCGTTTCTAGATCTAGGGACTAATGTTGACTTTCTGGTCACTGCAAGAGCAGGGAGAATTAAAAGAGTAATAAAGTCTGTTACCTAAGGTGTATCATCAGAGCTAATGTAGAAAGGACACCCCAAAATTCTGTACCAAAATGAGCACAATGAATGTCTCAAGCCCATGTGGACTTCTTAAAATCATCCAGCAATTTGGCCTGTTCTGTCAAAAAGTATTCAGGTTAGCTGTTTGCCATTTTGCGTACAAAAGAGTTGCTTTATTGAACTTTTCATTTAGCAGGGTTATTACTATAGAGACACAAATTTAAAGGTTCCCTCCAAATTTCCACTGATGTTTTCAATCTCTTATACTTATGATACTGTCTTAAAAGATTAAATTTTTTCTTTTTCATGGAGGAAGATTTCTTATAGCTTTTCTAACTGCCACATTTTTAAAATGAAAATTTTAAAATGAAAACTGACTATGAAACTGGCCTCTCCACCTTTGTGAATCCCTGTGTTCTAGCTGCCACACCGTCTCTGAGCCTCCCTCTCTATATTTTCTGGCTCCTTTCCCCCACACCCTCCCTAACTGCTGCCCCCTTACCCTTCTGGTCTTTATTGACTCCAAATGTTGAGTCCAAATGTTGAGTCCAAATGTTGCCATCTCCTAAAGGTCTTTGCCTAGTTCTCCTGGTACATCTATCTTGTATTTCCAAAAACCCACACTTCGTCGTTCCACATCTCAAAATCAGCATAGCCAGTGTGCAATTTATCATCTTCTCTCCCAAACGTGGTTCCTTTCCTACTCATCCCATCTTTGTCAGTGTTCCCTTTCTCAACCTCCCAGCAGAAGGGCACCACGCTTTCCTGGTTTTACTCCCGCTTTTCTGACACTTCTTTCTCAGTCTCTTTTGTGGCTTCCCTTCTGCCACTTACTCCCTGAACATGAGTGTTTGCCAGGGTTCTGTCCGGTTTCTCCTCCTTTGTCACCCCACAGTGTTTCCCTCGGTGAGCTCTACCAAACCTATATCTCCAGCCCAGACCCACAACTCAAAGTGTGCAGAATTATATCCATCACTTCTCCCCAGTGCAACCCTCTCCTCACACACCACACGTACCTTCTGTGTTCAGTGAGTGTGACCCCACCCACCTGGCCGTCCATGACTGAAATCTGGGGCTCACCCTCAACTCTTTCCACACTCAGTCAATCCTCTTCATTCGACCTCCTTAACATCTCAGGAGCATTTCCCCTTATTTCCACCCCTATTTTACCTTCTCGCAGACCTTCATCCGTTCTCATCTGGATTTCTAACACACCATCTTAGTTAATACTCATAACAGTCCCCTTTTCCAGAAGAAAAAACTGAAACTTAGTTATATTAAGTAACTGGTGCTTGTGATGACAACTGTTTGTACCAGGATTTGAACCACAAATTATATTTTGCTACTCAAAGTGTAGTCTATTCTCTTGCTACCCAAAGTGTGGTCCAGAGAACCACAGCATTGCATCACCTGGGACCTTGCTAGAATGCCAAATCTCAGAGCCAAAGATTCTGCATCGGAATCTGCATTTAACTACATGCCTGGGTGATCCATGGAAGCCCTGCTTATGAAGCCCTACTGGAGGCCAGCTTCTGAGAGTGATGTGTAGGTGCGGATAATTAAACCCAATGCTTGTGTTCACGTCCCTATTCAATTCCCTCTCAAATGGACTTATCTGTTGTTTGAGGCAAGAATTTTTCTTTTAAGACAGAACCACTTCTAACCAATGGCAATGCCTCTTTCTAACACAGCTCAAGAAGATTTGGAGACACATGAAGAGAGAAGTGGGGACCTGGCGTCACAGCTGTGTGACCTGGAGAATATCTAGCTCACTCTAGGACGCCAGCTCCATGCCTGGCACAGTCTTCTACGTATTTGAACAGGAAAAGGTATGAATCAAGGTATTTCTGAGAGCCTCACTAATGTGGAGGGAAAATATTGTCCCTCTTGTCGTTTTTTTGTGCTGCGCGATGGCTGAGTCATACTCATTTATAGTCATGAAAAACGGAGGTGGAGAATAACGAAAGCTCCAGTGCGCAGAGAGTAGATGTAATCACAAGACCCAAGAATTCCTAGCTCTTATTCCCTAGCTCTAGCAATGGGACCACACACGTGAAATCATCTTTTGTACTGATTATTGAGTCCTCCTTTACAAAAACCTTGCCCTGGGAACCCTTGTCTCCATTTCTGAGGCTGTGCACATGGAAGTCATGAATGCCACCTCGTCTGCTCGTGGAGGGGAGATTTGCTTTCTGTATTTGCACTGACATCTATAGCCTGTGTTACTCTTCTTTGATGCCTCGGAACTATATCCAAAGACAGCTATTGTCTTACTGCTTATATAAGAAAATCCTTATCTTGGCTTTAGAATCAACACAGAGTGCTAAATGGCAATATTGTTGAGTCTGGGGAGAGAACCAGAGTCTGGGGAAAATGTGAATGAATTTCTTTTTTTAAAAGCCAGACTTAGTGGAAATTTATAGCACTGAATCCAATCCCATTAAAATGGGTTGTAAAAAAAATAAAGTTTCCATGCTGTTAAGCTGCTTTTATGTGGCAGTGGCATCTCGGCAGGCAGCATATCTGTTTATGATGCTTCGGTTCCAAATCAAGCTGGTGCAAAGGTAGTCCTCAGATCTGCTGTCTTCACTTAGGAGTCTTCCGAGAGAAACACCCGCCAGCTCAATCTCTCTCTGACTAAGAGACACTGGAGCCCTCAGATGGGGAAAAAGGAAAAGTTTAATCAAGCACAGTTTCATAAATACCTGTGACTCATTGTGAGCCCACATTGCAGAAAACTGACAGCAGGAACACATGATGCTGACCTAGTTTGCCAGAACAAAGACAGGATTTACTTTTTTGGTTGTTGTGAATTTCTCTTCTTTATTAAGGGAGAGGAATTTAATAGACATTAGTTCTTAAGGAAACCAGAGGCAGATAAGGGAGGGATGAGCTGGGTCTCCTTTATCCTCTGTCTTCCTTGCCTGGCCCCGCCACCAGGCCTCAGCCGCAACCTTCAGAACGCTTCTCTGTCCACTGAAGTGGCAGACTTCTTTAACCTTTGACCTAAATTGTGTTTGAACCTTCATCTTGAGGAAGCAAAGATTTGAACATTAAGCCACTGAAGACTTCAAAAGCCCCTGGATTTATGTCCTGTTCTTTAGCAAGAATCCCAATACCCTTGTCTCTGACCAGCAAATAAGGTGGAACCTACTCATCCCAGTTCTAGTAGTGATATGCTTGGTGAAGAATTATCATCAGGAGGCGGTATTTATTTTCCTTCTTTGTTCATTTGGTTTCTAATTTCTGGTCACAGAATAAATGTGAACTTAGCTTAAGCAAGACTCATTTCTGCCTCCCTGAAAGAACCGATAGGCACTTAAACATTGTCGTATTAGTATTTTAGGATCCAGATTTAGAAAGTCCAGAAGTTAAAATATTACACAGTCTCTTTAGAACAGGTTGCATTTAAAACGACAATGGCTGTTTTAATGGACTGCCCTCTGTATTCCCCACGAAATTCATGGGAGATTTGCACTTAAACATAAGCACACCCAGATGAAGATATGCCTCAAAGAGAATATCAGAAGGGCAAAGTAAGTCTGAGAGGATTAACAGCAGAATAAAACCCAGATTAAATCAAATAACCAAAGAAAAATTAGTAGAAGAAAGGTTTTAATGTTTGTAACAGGGAAATGCCAACCTCAGTGCATTGAAAAAGGAGGGATATCCAGCTGACTTAAACCAAAGTCCAAAACTAACTCTGATTTATATTTGTAACTCTTCTGACTTGCTCTTTAAAAAAATAATTTACATTAGTTTTATTTGTCCTGTCAGTTAAAGTAACTGAGGCTGCCAAAACACTGTCATTTCTTATAACTGATTACTCCCCCCTTCCCGTGGCTGTCATATGTGTCTCAAGTGCATTTGTCTTTGGAATGTTGTTCCTTTATTGCCTTTTGTGGGACCTGTCTTACTTTGGCATTTTTACTGTGGTAGACACATTGCTATATTACAGTAGGCCAAAGGTCATCTACACAGCCATCAATTCTAAGAATGATTTTTTGGTTAATAAAACTAATTTTCTTAGCTGAGGGCCACTTGCTGTGAGAAGGATTTATATCTGCCAGATCATATTTTGTAGAAAGTGGTAGAATGCCAATCATTAAACTATTATTTATGATGTTCTAATAGTATGTCAAAAACCAAATTTTCTTTTTTTTAAGATGTGGATTTTAAGTACAATTTGAAATTTGAGGTTATGTGTGAAGTGACATGATGAAGCAAATATGTATTCTGGAAGAATGTTTAACAAGTATTATTTTCCTTCTGGCTCAGAAAGTACCTAGGCAGAGAGAACAGAGGTGAAGTGCTAATTAAGAACCAGGATTTGGAGCCACAGAAATGTGGAATAGAAAACTGTCTTAGCCATAGGCACTGATCTTAGACAAGTTAATTAATTTCTCTCAGCCGAGGCATTTTCATCTGTAAAATGGGCATAACAATAGTACCTACCACCTAAATTTATTTAGAGGATGAAATAGAATATGCACAAAAAGATTGACCCTGTAAATTGTATCAGTCCAGCTAGGCTGCTTATACTGCATAAAAAACAGCCCCATGTTCTCATGGGCTTAAAACAACTAAGTATTTCTAATTTATGCTAGATGCCCACTGTTGATTAGCGAGGTGGGGGCTCTGCTCATGATAGCCATTCAGGGGTCCAGGTGATGGAGCAGCCACCATCTTGGACTTTGCTGGTCACATGCAGAGGGCAAATGAGCTCTAAGGGTTTCATGGCAGCATTAAAAGACTCAGTCTAGAAGTGACACACCTCTCATCAAATTCCTTGGTCAGTATCAGTCATATGACCTCACCTTCTCACAAAGGGGCCAGGAAGGAATATGCTCAGGAGGCAGAGAGCTGGAAATATTTGGAGAACAGCACTAATGGTTACCACAAAATGTTTTACATACATACGCACACATATGTGTGTACACAAAAGTATATATGTATTGTGTTTGTGTGTGTGTGTGTGCATGTGTGTAGAGAGAGAGTGAGCACCCAATTCTCTTTTTCTACAGGTGAAGCAGGGAGAGTTACTCCAGGAGATCAGTATCCAATTAAGGCACCATAATCATATCCGGGGTCACCAGACAAGCCTCAGGTGAGAGGGTCCACCCTACAGAACACCCCAGGTAATCTAAGGAAAGGAGTGGGATCAAAAGGGCACAATGCATCTGGGCCCATTTTTAAGGAGAGTTTCCCTAATTCTACAGAGAAGATGCCCTTCCACCATTTCTGCTAGATATTTGGAGGAACAATTTTATGTGAAACAATCTTTTCTCTCAGTAAGTCTATGCGGCACACATAAAATAACTGGCAAGAAAGAGAAGAATTTATATGGGTGACCTTATCCATCGGCCAAAAGGCCCCTACAGTGGCAGCTGTTGGGTAATGGGACACTCAGCTGCAGTCAGGGGGCTGAGGCAAAACCCCCTTGCCTGGTGTGACACTGGGCAAGTCACTTCAGCTCTTAGATCCTCTGCGTCCTCACGTGAGAAGCAAGGATAAGTCCTGCTCAGCAGGCAGATAGAGTCATAGAGCACAGATGAGCTGACAGTGAGAACTTCGGAAGCGCATTGCAGAGCCACAGACACACAGGAGACATCAATGGTCTTCCTCCATTCATTCATTCATTCATTCAATTTATCCCTCAGGGATCCCAGATCCTTCCTCTCTGTGCTCTTTAGAAAATAAACATTCCTCTCAGTTCTATTCATAAAATCATTTTCAGAAGCAGAGTTTCACAAATGGCTCTGCCCTGGTTGGTGGTGATATGCACAGTGGGGTAAAATGCCAAGGGCCTCACCAGCAGGCTCTGGGGAGAAGCTATCTGAGTATTCCTGGGCTCTTCCCCATGGGTCAGAGTTGCATTCCTGACACAGCCGGTGGGACAGAACCTGTCAGGGAGGCCTTGGCTAAGTGGCAAGTCTCCAACCTAAGAACCTGCTGCGCTGCCCTTCCTGGGTCTGAGCCGCTCCCAGCACAGCCACTTCCCCCCTGAGGCCCGAGGGCCTCCTAGAACTGGGCACTTGGCAGAAAGAACCTTGGGCTGGCAGTTGGCAAGACCTGGGTTCTGGTCCTGCCTCGGCTGCTGAGAGACCTTGTTCAACCCATTTAACCTCCCTGGCCCTCAGTTTCTTTTTGCGCAAAATGTGGGATCTGTATTCTGTTGGTGGTATTCAAATTTGTTTCCCTCATCTTCAGAGCCAAGGGAAATTCTGTAGTCCTCAAGATAAAGCAAATATCAGCAGAGCTGCTCCTTCTGACTTTATACATGTTCTCACTCTGCAAACCTTCCTCAGCTCCTGTGTCCTTCCCATTGGCTTCTGGTGCCTGAAAGCCTGAGAACACCCCCCTGTTTTTTTGCGGTATGTGGGCCTCTCACTATTGTGGCCTCTCCCGTTGCGGAGCACAGGCTCCGGACGCGCAGGCTCAGCGGCCATGGCTCACGGGCCCAGCCGCTCCGCGGCACGTGGGATCCTCCCAGTCCGGGGCACGAACCTGTGTCCTCTGCATCGGCAGGCGGACTCTCAACCACATGCGCCACCAGGGAAGCCCCACCCCCCCTCTTTATGTAGAGACTTATGAGCCTTTATTAGGATGTGAGAGGGTTCACACATTAATCCATTGTTCCTTTTTTGGGAATTAATCAGTAAGCTTGCCTTCAGTAACCTCTGTAGAACTTGGGAACAGAATATAGACAGAAAAGATCAGATTAGGGAGAAACAATTGCCCCCGGCTGCTCGTTGGAGGTCCGGTTCAGAGGCAGAATGAGAAGAGATTCCCCCAGAGTCTCAATGTGTCAGGATCATGTGAAGAAGGCCTCAAGGACCAGAGAGTTATGAGAGGGGAGGCGCCCGGTGATGTCCACTCACCACAATTTTACCTGAAGCCAAACCTTCCCTCACCAATAGCCCTACAGCACTTATTTTAGGTCCCTAAATATAACTCCTAATAAGGTAGGAGGAAAGCAAAAGAAATGTTGCCTAATTTGTAGCAGGGAGCAGGTGGCATCAGTAAATACCAAATGTGGGGTCTTCTGAGCAGGAACTGTTACCTCCTCTCCCTGCTGCAATGTCCCCTCTTTGCTTTCCTCTGGAAAGCAGCCTCTGGAGGTGACACGCAGATAGGAGCCACACGGAACAGCTGATGTTCTTGAACCCTTACTATGGACAGCCCTGTGCTTGGCAATTGGCACACATTATTTTAGTTAAACGTTAGCAACCCTCTGAGCAGGCGAGTGGCTGTTACTCTTTCCTCAGCCTAACATCTCTAGACCAGGACACAGAAATGATGAATTGAGACAGTTAGAAATGATGAATTAAGACAGTTCACACAGAGCCAACATTGAAACCTCATATATGTCCGACTCTATTTCCTGTACTTAAAAAAAAAAATCATTATCCTCTTTTCTTTCCCTTTTGCCCTCTCTCTATCTTCCCAATTTAATCACTGTTAGGGAAAAAATTAACTTAAGGAAAAGAGCACAGAGAAAAATATGGAATCTCTGCTTTATCACCGGTTTGCCATATATACCTGCTTGCATGTTTTCTCTACTTAAACTCATCTTTGGCTTTCTAATGCCTGTAGAGAAAAATCCAACCTCCTTAGTCTCATTTTTCAAGATCTTTACAGTCTGATGTCACATCCTTTCCAGACTTATTTGACCTCCACCACATCATCAAGTGCAGTACCGGCTAATCTAACTTCTTGCTAGTTCCCAAACATGACAGGTACCATCATGCCTCTGTGCCTTTGCTCCTACTGTTCCTTTTGCCTGGAATTCCCTTCCCTTATTCATTTGTTTGTTGATCCCACATATATTGAGCTCCTACTATGTGCCAGGCTCTGGGGCTATAAAGGGGAATAAATCCAGGTCTCTAACCTCAGCTGGCTAACATCTGCTGGGACACACAGAGAGATGACAGGAAATTATAATACAGTGGGGCGGGCACATTACAGCAGCTCTCCGGAGGAGATCTGACCCAGGTTTTGAGGCCGGGGAGGGAGCTGCAGGGAATGATTCATGTCAAGGGGCTTCTCAAAGGAAGTGATGCGTAAGTTAGGACTTGAAGAAAGGCAGAAGGAGGAGGTTTTCCTAGACAAGCAGGAAGGAATGAGAGAACAAGTGAATATACGAAACTGACTTGAATCTTGCAAAAGTAGATTAAGTGAGAACAGGTGGGAAGAATGACAGATGAGGCTGGGAGGGGCTATGGGGTGACATAAAAGAGTTTAGACTTTTACCTTGAGAAAATGGAAAGCTAATGAAGGATTTCTCTACTTAGTAGGGAAATGACATAATCATATTAGCAATTTTGGCTAAATCAATTTGGAAATAGTTTAGGGAAAACATCACAAACTTAAATATTTACAAACCTTTGAGCAAAGCTGGTCAAAGGTAAGAAAACACGTAGGAAAATTCTTCACATCGTTAAAGAAATGTATTTCTGGGACTTCCAGTGGTCCTAACCAGTGGTTAGGACTCCGCGCTTCCACTGCACGGGGCATGGGTTGGATCCCTGGTTGGAGAACTAAGATCCTGCATGCCGCAAGGCACGGCCAAATATATATATATCTATTTCCTCTCATTTTCTTGGAGACATGTAGCCCTGTTAAATTGTCTTTAATTTTTCCATTTTTAGTAGATACAATAAATGAATAAAAGAAACATTTACTTTTCTCTTAGCTATAAGAGTTACTAACAGTAAATACTTGGACATGTGACAATGCTTTGACTACTCCACTGAGCACATGGGGTGAGGGCTGCAGTGAACTCTGGTGAGCAGATCAGGCCCCACCTAAAGGGTGAGATCCCAACTCATCTCCAGGGGACTGTTCCCAGGCAAGCATGTAGGCCAGATTGAGACCCCTGCTTTTCCAAAGAAATCTTAAAATTTCAAATGTTAACATAAAAATATGCTGATTTTAAATACTGACAAAAAAAAAAAAAAAAAAGCAAGCAGGTCAAACTAGAATTGCCAGAGTTAGCAAATAAAAGTACAGGACACCTGGTTAAATTTGAATTTCAGATAAGCAATGAATAAATTTTAGTACAAGTATAACCCAAATATTTCACAAGGCATACTTATATTAAAATATGATGTGTTGTTTATCTGAAATCAAATTTAACTGGGAGTCAAACAGACACACACACGGATCACATCAGGAGTGTGAGCTATCAGATGGTGCCCTGTGGTCCAGATCACAGAGGTTCTAGACTCTGGGTAGTGCCACCCTTTTGTAGCAAATAGTTCACGTCATCATACTTATTGTGCTGAAATAAAATTCATAGATGATACAACCTATCACATGTAATGTATTTTTTAATTAACATAAGGCCTTAATTATAAGACTAAGAGGAAATAAAAAGAAAATTATTTCAATAGGCAGTTGCTTTGGTAGCACTAGTGACTGTCTGGTGAGACATTTGAGAGTTGTATGGGACACGTGGCTGCCCAGCTATTGCGGGGTGTCTAGCTTCCTTGTGTGACTGCCCCACAATCTTTGTGACAACAAAAATACCCCCTCAACATTTCTAAAATGCCCCTTGGTGGGATGCCGCCCCAAGAGATAAACACCAGTTAGAGACAGGATTGGCAGTAGGAGAGGGAAAGGCAGAGAAAGGCATATGAAGTTGGGAGGCGAATTAGGAAGTGACTGCTTTCATCTCAGGGATGAATGTCTGGGGAACCAGCAGGAAGCGGGGGAAAGGAAAGGAGGAAGTAAGTGGGACCATCCAAATAGGCAGGGAGTACGGGGTAGGAGTTTACTGTGGAATTAATGAATTCCATTTATTGAGGTTAAGATTTCTGTGGGAGGCCTAAGAGGAGCTGTCTTCTAGGTTGTAGAATCTGTGAGTGTGGTACCCAGACGTCTGGGCTGGAGGTAGAAATGTAGGAATGAGCAGCGCATCATCTATGCATTCTGAAAGCCTTGGGACTGTATGAGATCCCTCACAGGCAGACTGTAGAATAAGAGGTGATGTGGTCCATAGACACAGCCCTGGAGAGCACTAACCTTTAGGAGATGTCCAGCCTCCACTGTGGAGGTATGAAGGAGTTTCCAGAAGGAAAGTGGGCAATCCAGGAGAAAATGGCATAATAGAGGACATGGGAGGAGAAGTAAGAGGGGCCAACGCTGCAGAGAAAAGACTAATTCTATAGAGAGAAGTTCTACAGAGGGACAAACAAGATAGGAGTTGAACAATATCCAATTAGCAGATCCCTGGTGACCTGAGTGACATGCAGTTTCAGGCAGTGCTAGGTGTGGAAGCCTATTTAGAGGTGATAAGGAAATGCAGATAAGACATGCAGACCACTCTTGTAAGTGTCAAGGTTATGAAAGAGTATGAGAGCCTATTCAGCTTTTAAGGCCCTTCTCATTTGAGGTCTCTGAAGTTTCCCTTACCTTCTGCATTCCTTAGGATGCTTTGGCTGGTAAATAATAGAAAACTGAACTCAAACTTGCTTAAAATGTAAAATCCAATGGTGGCTTTAGGCTACTGAAAAAATTCCAGTGTGGACTTTAGGCATGGTTCAATCAGGGCTTTGAGTCCAGGTCTCTGAGTTCTTTCCTTTGTGAGTTGGATTTGCCCTCAGACTGATTTCCTTATTTTATTTATTTAACAAATATTTATTGGGCACCTGCTGCATGCTAGACACTGTCCTAGGCTATTGGAATAGTAAACAAAACTGATAAAATATTCCTGCCCTTGTGGGGCATACATTCAAATGGGGGAAGACACATTAAAAAAAAACATATATATATATATATATATATATATATATATATATATATATACACACACACAAAAAAAAAAAACATATATATATATATATATATATATATATATATATATATATACACACACACACACACACAGAGTTATAAATGTGTACATATGTATATACACACACATATGCAAATCATATAGCATGTTAAATGATGATGAGTCTATGGAAAAAGAGGATCTCTCCAGCAGCTGCATTGAAAGTAGATTGCAAGGGAGCAAAAGTGGAATCTGGAAAACCAGTGAGGGCCTCTTCTAGTAATCCAGGCAGATGACAGTGGTTGGACCAGGGTAGTGGCGAAGGTAATGAGACATAGTGGGATTCTGGAGAGAGAATGAATGTAGGGATAACAGAATTTCCTGACAGATTGGATGTGGGAGTTGATAGAAGAGTCAAGAATGACTCCCAGGTTTTTGTTGTAAGCCATTATCTGAGGCGGGAAAAAGGCTGTGGGCAGAGCAGGTATGGGGAGGATGATCCAGGCTTGAGTTTTGGACATGTTGAATTTTAGAAGGCCACCAACATTCAGGTGTATATGTTGAGTAGGCAGAGGGATCTGAGTCTGCATTTGGGAGAGGAGTCTAGACTGGTGAGACGTCTTTCAGCACTGTCAGCACACAGATAATATTTAAAGCCATAAGACTGGATGAATCACCAAGGAAGCAAGAGAAGGTAGAGAAGACCAAGGACTGAACCATGGGGTCCTCAAAACCAAGAAGACTGGGAGAAGAGGGGAACGAGTGAAGGAGACTAAAGAGACTCATGATAGAAAGAAAATGGGAGGAAGGGTGGACTCGGAAAGGAACAGTTTAGGTTCCTTGAACCAGTATCTACCACCAATGAAGATAATAGCATCCATTTTTGAGCTAAACACTTGCAAAGGGTCTCAGATTGTGCTGAGTGGCTGGACACTTATGAAGACTCACCCCTGGAACCTAAGTGGGGGTCAATCACTTACAGTCCCACCCAAAGGGAAAATTGAATATTGGGAAGCAACCAGTAAAGTGAATTTACCATCTTTCCACACATCCTCCAGGGGAAATTAATCATTTCTTCTCATGTGCCCTCAGAGACTTTCCTTCAGATGGATAGTTTTACACTTACTATTTCGTGACACAGCTGGCTGTCTATTCACCGATTTCTTCTCGGGTTGTTAGCTCCTTGAAGAGGAGCTGTTACTCATCTTTGAACCCCAGGACCTAGTCCCGGTGAATATTTGTTGAAGTGAGTTAAATGTGAACATGTGAGAGTGTGTCAATTTTTGGTTTTTCTGTGGAGCCTCCTGGGTCATCTGAAGCCTTAAATTTAAAAGGAAAAAATTTAAAAGTCTTAGAATAGTTTGATCCATCTGTTATATAAACACATAGACTGTCTTTTGGTTAAAAATTGCTTTTATGAAGTTATTTCTTAATAATTGTGGCTGCAAGAACAGTTAGTTCTTCAATAGCTTTGAGACAGAGAAATCTGAAAGATCTCCTTGGTAACTGAACACACAGCTAATGGTTGAGAGTTCATGAAAGGTGCCTAAAGGACCTGTAAGGACCTAGAAATTCATTTTATCTCTCTCTCTCTCTCTCTCTCTCTCTCCATATATATATATATATATATATATATATATAATTCTGGGACTTCCCTGGTGGCGCACTGGTTAAGAATCTGCTTGCCAATGCAGGGGACACAGGTTCAATCCCTGGTCCAGGAAGATCCCACATGCCACGGAGCAACTAAGCCCATGTGCCACAGCTACTGAGCCCATGTGCCTAGAGCCCATGCTCCACAACAAGAGAAGCCACCACAATGAGAAGCCTGTGCACCACAACTAGAGAAAGCCCACACACAGCAATGAAGACCCAATGCTGCCAAAAATAAATAAATTTATAATAAATAAATAAATTAAATACTGTGTGCATATATATATATATATATATATATATATATAAAGTTTATGAGTGTTGATTAAAACTCAAATGATAATATAGTTGACCAAAACAGTCTAGTGCATCATGAAAGTAAAAGCCTTAGGAGGAAACCAAATAGACAGGCATGTGCTCTGCAGTTTAAGGTTTTTTCTCTATATGGTAATGATTTTTTTTGTTGGACATGATTTGTCTCACAGCATCTCTCAGTCTGTACCGTGAAGGGTATTAGTACAAAGGTCTAGCTAATTCTGTGCTTGGCCACAAGTAAAGTAACCTGGAGTTTCTTAGAAGAGAATAGAAAAGCCAAAATATTTTTCTGTCCAGTTTATGAGTGAAAAAAAAAAGAATACCAAAATGTAAACATCCAAAATATTATAAAGTGTATTATACCCGTGCACTCTATTATTGACTATATACTTTCTGGAAATATTTTCCATTGTTACCTCCTTCCATAGACATATTAGGATATATTTTCCCACATAGGTATTTTCAGAAATTGAAGCACTAATATAACTTCTTTAAATTACAAAAGATTCCAAAGATTTATTTGTTTGCTTGTTTGATTTTACAAGATGATGGGAGGACCACTGAAACAGTCCTTTCGAATATTTGAAAACATTTGATAAAAAAAACATTTGATCCAAAAAAACATTTGATCCTTATCAAATAAACTGTCAGCATTTAAAATTTCCTTTTTTTTTTTTTTCCTTGCGTTATGCGGGCCTCTCACTGTTGTGGCCTCTCCCATTTGCGGAGCACAGGCTCCGGACGCGCAGGCTCAGTGGCCACGGCTCACGGGCCCAGCCGCTCCGCGGCATGTGGGATCTTCCCGAAACGGGGCACGAACCCGCGTCTCCTGCATCGCCAGGCGGACTCTCAAGCACTGCGCCACCAGGGAAGCCCTAAAATTTCCTTTTGAAGACAAATTCTTTCAGTTCTTATAAAAAGCATTGATTGTAAGAATGAAGAAACCAGTCACTGCCATGGAAGCTGCCAGCTCAACCTGCACAGGGTGCTTGACAGTTCTTGGATTATTAAGCAAGTCACTGATTTTGTTAGGCTAGACTCTCTTAGCAGTGAAATTAAAAAGACAACACATCTGAAAAACCAGATAATATAATGAATAAGACATTTGGTAAATAAGAGCAATTAAAAATCAAAAAACAGTGGGACTTCCCTGGTGGCGCAGTGGTTAAGAATCTGCCTGCCAATGCAGGGGATGCAGGTTCGAGCCCTGGTTTGGGAAGATCTCACATGCTGCTGAGCAGCTAAGCCCTTGCACCACAACTACTGAGCCTGCGCTCTAGAGCCCGCGAGCCACAACTACTGAAGCCCACGTGCCACAACTACTGAAGCCCGCATGCCACAACTACTGAAGCCTGTGCACCTAGAGACCGTACTCCACAACAAGAGAATCCACTGCAATGAGAAGCCCGCCCACCACAACGAAGAGCAGCCCCC
>NW_006772957.1:821468-826439 GCF_000442215.2 Lipotes vexillifer | reverse complement strand
ACAACTACTGAAGCCCACGTGCCACAACTACTGAAGCCCGCATGCCACAACTACTGAAGCCTGTGCACCTAGAGACCGTACTCCACAACAAGAGAATCCACTGCAATGAGAAGCCCGCCCACCACAACGAAGAGCAGCCCCCACTCACCACAACTAGAGAAAGCCCGCCCACAGCAACGAAGACCCAATGCAGCCATATATATATATATATATATATATATATATAATTTTTTAAAAATTCAAAAACAGCACACATCTGATAAAGCAGATAATAGAGCAGGTAAGAAAGTTGGTAAATATGACCAAATAACGATGTTGTAAAACCTCAACCTGAATCAGTTTTCCAGTGATATGATTCTACATCAAGTGATTTTTCCCCCTTTACTAGGTCTATCTAGATTTTTGAAAAATCAAGATAAACTCCAAAGGTCACAAAGAAGTTGTTCTCTTGACTGGGGTGCGGCTAGAAATGCAATGAGATGAGCATGCAGGTACTTTAAGAGGAGAGAGTTTGTGTTAGGGAGACATGGACCTTTCCTTAGCACAGCTCCGTCCTCCGTTTCTGAGGTGGGGACCCAGTGAAGTAGGAATGGGAAAGCAGAGTTTCAGTGGAGAGTGCGCAGGGCAGGGGCAATGGAGGGCATGAATTCTCCCATGAAGTGTTTTCCCGGTTTGGTGGTAGTGATGGTTTTATGTTGTTATTCTCTGTTCACTTGCAGAGCTCTCAGATCTCTTTGCTTGTGCCCTTGAAAATGACGGTAAATGATTCTGTAGGTGTGCATTTGAGAAAGCCAATGCAATGTCCTATTAATCCGCTGAGCTACTGCAGCAGCTTGAAAATGATCAGAGCGTGGTTGATGACCACGTTGGCCAGTTTGCGAGAGCCTTACAGAAGGGCCGCAAAAGTCACTCCATTTAAGGGATCTTCTCTTCTGTGGTCACCCAAACCTCTTCTGCCCAACAACTCAGCAGCCTCCCTGTGGCCATTTAGCCATCCTTCCAGGACACAGGGTCACTTCGGGTGGCGATCGTTGCCTTCTTCTCCCTACAGGGAGCAACTTCTCTTCATAAGGATTCTTTTTCCCAGCAAGCAAAGATGACCTGGAAATTTGATAGTGCCAGAGTTACAAACTATACTTTCTCAAGAGAGAAATATTATCTTGCAGAAACTAGCTTTTATCCTGCTGAGAAACTGTACTATGTTGTAGGGATTGTCTCTTATTAGAGCCGTGAGAGCTGAGGGAAACATGTAGAGCTATCTTCCCCACACCAAAAAGCCTGCTGGAATCGTGTATGACCCTGAAAAGAAACTGCAGTATTACTTAGGCGAGGAGCTGGGGGAGACAGAAATGTCAACATAAGCCAGACCATTCCTCGTGCAGAGTGAGCTTGAATACTCTTAAACACACCAGGAGAAAAGTTCTCAAGGTTTTGAAACTCCTAGGTGATGGTGGAATTCTTGGCTAACTTCCTAGAGCATTATTAGGCATTATAAACGTCCTTCGAATCCATGCAGTCTCATAAGAACAAAAAAATTGTTGTGGGGATTTTAGTATTTAATCTTCAGGGGTTCTAAAGCCTTTATTTTGCCATTTCTCAATAAAAACAAACCCTTATCATACAGAATAGGGTAGAGAAGACTGGGAAGTAATTTTATAACAAAAAAGATAATCAACTCATTAAATAACATTCACTGAGCACTTCTGTGTACCAGGCACCGTAGAGGGGATGGGGTTATGCAGTGGCTCTGCAGGCACAGTCCCTGCCCTCATGACTCTTACACTCTAGTGGGCAGGACAGGTACAGAGCAAGTGTGACAAGCTAGTCATGCCTAACGAAAGATGAGGTTAGGATTGACAGTCTCCCAACTCGGAACTAAAGGCATCTCCTTATAGGATTTGGACGTCCAGTCTACTAGAGAGAATGCAACCTTAAAAATGCTCATGATTACTTTCTTTTTCTTCTTCACTAAGCTGTCCTTTGGACATGTCCTTTGGAGCCATGTCCATGGAGGACCCTTATTCTTTCTTAGAGACTCTGTAGGTCTCAGTTATTCTTATGCAACACCTTACAAAGAACACGTGCTGTGTCTTATAGGGGTTGTTATGTTTTCTTTTTTGGCTTTTCAGATATATTTTCTCTCACAGCACCTTCTCACAATCTGTTTTACTCTGTGATTTTGCTTACCATTTTCAAAACTCTATGTACATCTATGTTAAACTAAGGTTAAACTAAGAATTCCCAAATATCTATTTGTCCCAGTCAGAGATATAAGATCTTAATTTCTAAAGAATAAAGATGCTCACATTTGCAAACTTGAACAATGTCCATTCATACCAAACTATGAGCAGAAATATTTTTTCTTCACCTGAAAGTCTGTGCTAATAATTTTAGCATTTTATTTTCTAATTTTAATGATGGATATTTTCAAATATACACCAAAGTGAAGAGAATAATCTAATTGAACCCCAGGGTACTCCTCATTTAAGCTTCAAAAATTTTGTAAATTTTATTTTATCAATATAGCTTCCCCCATCACACACAGATTTCTTTTTTTTAAACTTCTGGAGTATTTAAAATCAAATTTCAGACATTATATAATGTCACTCACAAATACCTCAGTATTCCTATCTAACAGATAAGGATTTTTTTTTTTTTTTTTTTTTTTTTTCGCACCACCAAAAATTATAGGCATTTTCTTACATTAAAAAAACTAACAATCATACCTTTGTATTATCTCATGTCCAGTCCACATTCAAATTTTCTAAAAGTGTCTGAAAGCACAAAGTGCCTGCCTTTTTTTTTTTTTTTTTTTTTTTATTTGCGGTACACGGGCCTCTCACTGTTGTGGTCTCTCCCGTTGCAGAGCACAGGTTACGGACGTGCAGGCTCAGCGGCCATGGCTCACGGGCTCAGCCACTCCGCGGTATGTAGGATCTTCCTGGACCGGGGCACGAACCCGCGTCCCCTGCATCGGCAGGCGGACTCTCAACCACTGCGCCACCAGGGAAGCCCCTAGATAAGGATATTTTAAATATAACACACCATTACCACAACTAACAAACTTAATAAAAATTCTTTGGTATCATGTAACATGGCCTATAATCCAGTCCCCCAACTAATCTAAAAAACGACTTTTTATTGTTTGTTCAAATCACGATCCAAAAAAGAACCATATGTCATGCTTAGTTATTATATTTCTCAAATTTCTTTTGATCTATGATGCATCCCCTTCCCTTTTATTCTTACCATTTAGTTTTGAAAGGACCAGGTTGTTTAACTTGTTGACTTTCCCACATTCTGAATTTGGCTATTAGCCTCCCTGTGGCATTGCTCAGCTTATTCTTCCATCCCCTGTATTTTCTGTAAACTGGTAGGTTTATAAGTGTGATTAGATTTAGGTTCTTCCTCACGACCATCCCTCTGTCCTCCCTCCCTTCTTTCCATCTTTTCTTTCTTTCTGGCAAGAATATTCATGGGTTGCTTCACATCACAAGACACTTAATGTCTAGTGGTCCCTCTTTCATGATGCTGAGGTTAATCTGAGGGCACAGGTTTTGTCAGATTGATACATCCATTAGAAAGTTCCCATCAACTTTTCAGCTAACTGTTTTACATTCATTGATGAGCTTTGCATAGATCCATTATTTTCTCATGAATGAATCTCAATTATAATGTTAAATTTTATCAACCATAATTTTCAATCTCAAATGATGTTAACAAACTTTTGTAATAGAAATATCCTAAATTGTACTGTATTGCATTTTCAATTTAAATGTTTTTAAATTAGGAAATATATTGATTACAGAAAAACTGGAAAATATAAAGTATAAATTTGAAAATTAAATCACACAAAATCTTTTAGCCAAGAGACAATCATATTTATGGCTTGATGTATTTCTTTTTGATCTTTCTTTTAGACAGCATATTTAAACAAAATTGGGACCACAGTATATTCTATTTTATAACTTACTTTTTGCTCTTATTAATCTGTTTTGGATATCTTTTCATATTAAAAATGCAGATTAACATTTTTACCTTTAATGCATATGTAAATTTTCTTAAAATATATTCTATAAATAGAATCTTTGAAATAAAATATATTTTAAAAAATAAACTTTTTATATATATTTCCAAAACTCCAGCTAGAATTTTCCTACTTACAGTGTATCATGAGCACTGATTTCTTTTCATCTTTGATAACACTGAATATTATAATTTTTTAGATTTTTTGCTAATTTTACACGAAAAATATTATCTGCTCAGTTATGTCTTTGATTAATTACTAAAGAGATTGAAAATTATTCATTTGTCTATTTTTAAAATTTTTCTTCCATAAATTTTCTATTCATCTCTCTCTTCTATCAATGCTTCTGTTAACATGTTTGTACTTTTCCTAATAAATTATAATGATATCAGATTAATATTTTATCTGTAATATTTTCAATTATATCTTAGTTTGCTATTTTCTTTTTTATTTTGTTTGTGACTTTTTAATGTTCAGAAGTTTAAAATTTTTAAGTTGCCAAATGAATCTATTTCTTTTCCTTTGTGATTTCTTCCAAGGCCTTAATCTTCAGTAAATCCCCATCTCAAGAGCTTTTAAAATATTTGCCCATATTTTCTTTGACAGCTTTCTTTTTGTTTTCATATTTTACTTTCAACATTTTAACCTATCTTGAATTTATTTTGGTTATAATGTTAGGTAAAGCTCTAATTGAATTCTCCTTCCTATCCAAATTCTTAACCATTTTCCCCAACTCCATTGTTTGAATAATTTACTCCTTCCCCATGTGCATTGATATGCATTAATTTCTGTTACTGGATTATAGTTTTTTTCTGTACTGTTGTTCTGTCAGCTCCTTCCCCCACCACTATCACTTTTTCTTAACTATCTTTATCAGGCTTTAATACTAAAGTTATATTAGCTTCATAAAGCAAATTGGAGGGCTTCTCATCTGCTATGGTCTG
>NW_006772957.1:809295-821458 GCF_000442215.2 Lipotes vexillifer | reverse complement strand
AGAGTGTGAATGATATTGGAGTTACCTCTGCTTTAAAGGTTAAGTTGAACTCAGCTGTAAAATCATCTGATGGTTTTTTGAAAATGGGTAGATCTTCAGTCACTTTAGTAATCTTTCATATGTTGATTACTCTTTTCAAAATGTTAATGTCTTCTTGGGTCAATTTTGTTATTTATGTTGTTAGTAAGTCATCTGTTTCTTCTAGGTTATCAAATTGTTGCCATAGGATTTCACATGATACATCTTATAATTACCTTCATCTCTTTTCTGTGACTATGTAAATTCATTCTTAATCTCGCATATTTTCTCTCTAGTTCTTTCTTTCCTCTATTCAGTCTAATAGCAATTTATTTATTGTTGTTTTCATAACATCATTTTTGAGGGGTTTTTTTCCTTCTTTCATTTTTGTGTTTCTTATTTTATTAACTCTATCTTTTGTCTTTGTTAATTCCCACTGCATACTCTCTTCAATTTATTTTGTGATTTTTTACTAATTCTTAATATGGGTGTATTAATTTGCTAGAACTGCGAGAACAAACTACCGTAGAGTGGGTGACTTAAACAACAGAAATTTCTTTTTTTTAATAAATTTATTTAATTTATTTATCTTTGGTTTCATTGGGTCTTCGTTGCTGCGTGCAGGCTTTCTCTAGTTGCGGGGAGCAGGGGCAACTCTTTGTTGCAGTGTGTAGGCTTCTCCTTGAAGTGGCTTCTCTTGTTGCAGAGCACGGGCTCTAAGCGCACAGGCTTCAGTAATTGTGGCTCACGGGCTTAGTTGCTCCGAGGCATGTGCGATCTTCCCGGACCAGGGCTCGAACCTGTGTCCCCTGCATTGGCAGGTGGATTCTTAACCACTGCGCCACCAGGAAGCCCCAGAAATTTATTTCGCACAGTTCTGAAGGCTGGAAGTCCAAGATCAAAGTGTCAGCAGATTTGGTTTCTTCTGAGGCCTCCCTCCTTGGCTTGCAGATGGCTGTCTTCTCCCTGTGTCCTCACACGGTTGTCCCTTGATCTGTGCGTTGTCTGTGTCCTAATCTCTTCTTATAAGGACACCAGTCATATTAAATCAGAGCCCACATCTATAACCTCGTTTTACCCGAATTAACTCTTTGAAGGCCCTATATCCAAATACAGTCACTTCTGGAGGTGCTAGGGGTCAGGATTTCAACCTACGAATTTTAGATAGACATAATTCAGCCAGTAACAGTGAGTCTAAATTACTTTATTTTCAAATTTCTTCAAGCATGAAGGAATTTGAGTCTATGCATTGTTCCCTGAATATAAACTCAGTTGGTTTAATATAAAGTATTAAATGTGAAGTATTCTCCTGTCCACACTTTCTAGATAGTATGTAATTTCAGTTTAAAATTTCTCTCTGGGGCTTCCCTGGTGGCGCAGTGGTTGAGAGTCCGCCTGCCAATGCAGGGGATGCAGGTTCGTGCCCCGGTCCGGGAAGATCCCACATGCCACAGAGCGGCTAGGCCCATGAGCCATGGCCGCTGAACCTGCGCGTCTGGAGCCTGTGCTCCGCAATGGGAGAGGCCACAACAGTGAGAGGCCCGCATACCACAAAAAAAAAAAAAAAAAAAAAAAAAATTTCTCTCTGATTCAGAGGTTATTTATGAGAGTGTTCCTTCCAAAATGTTAAGATTTTTTTATTGTTAAGATGTTTTTAGTCACTAGTTTTTATTTACTTCTAATTTTGTGTGTTCTATGAGTAGTCTACCTTTCAAAAAGTTTTAAAAAGTTTTGTTTGTAGTCAAATACACCATCAATTTCTCCATGTTTTATAGTCATACAAAAATGCACACTCTGAATTGGTAGGAAACAAAGTACAAATAATTTTTTTAATAAGTTTACCTATTTATTTTATTTTTGGCTGCGTTGGGTCTTCGTTGCTGCACGCAGGCCTTCTCTTCATTGCAGTGCGCGGGCTTCTCATTGCGGTGGCTTCTCTTGTTGCGGAGCACAGGCTCTAGGCGCGCTGGCTTCAGTAGTTGCTGTGCGTAGGCTCAGAAGTTGTGGCTCATGGGCTCTAGAGCACAGGCTCAGTAGTTGTGGTGCATGGGCTTAGTTGCTCCGCGGCATGTGGGATCTTCCTGGACCAGGGCTCAAACCCATGTCCCCTGCATTGGCAGGCGGATTCTCAACCGCTGCGCCACCAGGGAAGTCCCCATATAATTTTATTACATCTACTTTATTGCTTTTATTAGTCAATTTCTCTATGTCCTTATTCTTTTGTGTACTGAATCTTTTTGCTTCAAAAGAGATATTTTTTAAATTGTAACTGTAACAATGGAATATTATTCACTCTTAAACAGAAGGAAATTCTGACACAAGCTACAGCATGGATGAACCATGAAGTCATTATACTGAATGAAATTAGTCAACCAAAAAAGACAAATATTGTATGATCCCACTTATATGAAGTACCTAGAACAAATTCATAAAGAAGGAATGTAGAATTGTAAGAGGAGGAGGGAATGGAGAATTATTTTTTAATAGTATAGTATTTTAGTTTTGTAAGATGAATAGAATTCTGGAAATTATTTGTATAGCAATGTGAATGTACTTAACACTACTGAACTATATACTTTAAAATGGTTAAAATAGTAAATTTTATGTTATGTGTATTTTACCACAATTTTTTTAATGTTCTAATTAAAAATAAAATAGTGGCATGGGGAAAAATAACAAATATATTGGATGTATAATAAAAATAATTATAATAATGACCAACTTGGGAATTATAAATTTGAATGAGAATATATACCATAATAACTTGTGAGACTGTTAGATATAATTAGAGTTAAAATTTACCAGGTCCTATATTGTAAAGAAAAAGGATACAGCTCATTGATTGACTAACTACAGTGTTCTAGTCAATTATACATATTAAAAACTTTAAGAGCAACCATTAAAATATTACAGATCAGGGATTCTCCTGGCACTCCAGTGGTTAAGACTCTGTGCTTCCACTGCAGGGGGCATGGATTTGATCCCTGGCCAGGGAACTAAGATCCCACGTGCTGCAAGGTGCCCTCCCCGCCCAAAAAAAAGATTAAAAAAAAAATTATGGATCAAATGTGTATCATCCAGAACACTAAAGAAAAGGAGAGAGTACAGAGAAATTAATTAGTTTAAATAATCAGGAAAGAGAAAGATCAAAGAAGGACTAGTATGTTAAATATTAGATGTATTCCTCATGGATCTCTCCTGTTTTTGCATCTTGTAAGCAGAGGCACTGGATCCCTTTGTTCCAAATACCTTTTCAAGGGTTTTTGTACAGCAAACAGCCTTGGAAGATAGAGATTGTGTCTCTTTCCAGGGCAAAGAGTAGGTTTGTTGACTATCCAATATAATAAAGATAATGTCTCTCTTTGGGGCAAAAGTCAGGCAAGCTTACTACCCAGTATAAAAGAATTGGGTTCTGTAGGATCAGAGCTCCTCTCCTATAGACAGCCAATTGCATGAGCAGGCATCATCTAGCCCTCTTCTTGATGCTCTGTGAAAACTGAGCGTTGATGCAGATGATGATACTCTGGCATCTGCTATTGCTATGAGTGATAAAGTTCTTTGTCTCTGATAAAAAACTGCTACTGCAATTTTATTAGGTTCTTGCATTTGTAAAAGTGTTTGTTTTATATATTCAGTTGTAAGGTTATTTGATGTACATGGGTTTGTGACTATTATATCTTTTTGAAACCTCTTATTTTTATTTTAATCAGCTTCTGTAATGCCATGGTCTCCTAGTTTTCTACTCATGTTTTCACCATTGCTTAACTGCACATATTACTCTGTATTCTGTTTTCCTTCTCCTACTCCTCTAAATACATATAAATCTACACCTCTTATCAAGATCTCTTTTATGAGCTCAAGACTCATGCAACTAATTTCTGCCTGGATATCTCTACTTGGTTGTTGCCACACACAGCTTAAAAAGCAACATTTCCCTCCCTCACCTCTAAATCTTCCTTTTTTTTCTTTTAAGATTTATTGCATTTTGTTTTTCCACCACATCGAGTGTGACATAATCCAAGCAACTTGCCTAATGCAGTGCCTGATACATTTTGGGTTATCAGAAAAGTTAGGTACTATTATTAGTAGAGTCCAAGTTTATAGCTCCATTGTGAATTTCAACCGTATACAGTCGGGGGTACTTTTTTGCCTCACTAGCACCTTAGGGTTAGATCCTTGATATTTTATGAAAGTCTAATCAAACAGCACGAGAAAGAGATAAATGAAATCTCAACACCTATTGAGGGGTAAAACATGACTTGTTCACTGCCAGAGTCAGATGCTATAATGGGAATCAAGGTACTGTTCTGTCCAGTGTTTCTTTTTAATGGCCCAAGAATTTACTTGACTCCATTAGTTGCATTCTTGATTTCCAATGAAGTGAACAATTTATAATAGGTTTTGAATGAATTGAATTAAAGTTTGATGAATAGCCTAGATACTTTTTGTTTTCTCTTTTGAACCCTATTTAGTGGCAGAGAGCATGTTTACTTGCCTATTGAGCAATGGGTTTGACCATTAATTAAGAATCAGCTCCAGGAATTTGATTTTGCAGAAACCTTCAGTATTCTGGCTGCCTTAGGCAAGTTGAACCCTCACCAAAGCACAGGCATGAAAGCACTAGCACGTAGTACATGGTCCAATTAAAATAAGATACAATAGAAACTGGTAACATGAAGACTTCTCTCTAATATTCAAGCTCTCCCTTCTCTCCCCATCACCACTCACTCATGCACCCTTTCCAACATGGAACACAACTTTCGTGTCTACATAGAAACTTCACTTCTTTTAATTGACTAACAGTCAAAGAAACTTGTCATTGATAAGCTTAAAATTTTTCTCCCTTTTCTCTCATCTTCTGCCCTTTGTCTCATATATCTTTCTCTTCTGTCACAGGCATGCAGGGCTTGGATAAAAAGGTCTTTATCTGCTCACACAAAAGAAAATTAAAAGAAGGAGGAGAAAGAAGACGGAAATGGGTGAGGAAAAGGTGAAAAACGGAGAAGGAGGAGGGGAGAGGTGGAGAAAGCTTTATCATCAAGTTTATTATTCCCATAATGGTAAGCTTTTTATTTAAGGGAACATGCCCAAATTTCAGAACTAGTTTATGCTCTAAATAACATAGGTGATTATTTGCCTTTGTGTTTATTTGTGTGTCTGGCTATGACTTTAGATAGATAAAGGGGTGGAATGCACACATGATGAAGGCCAATATGAAGGCCATTATTAAAGAGTCAAAGAGAGCGGTCTAGATTTTTTTTTTTTCTCTTTAAAAATCACAGCTTTTGCCTAAGGAACTAAACTTTCTACATGGGAGCCTAAATAAAATCTTGAATTTTTTTAAAACTTAGGGCTTTAAAATAACTGTAAAAATATTCATTTTCCCATTTCTGGGAAAATTATATTATCAAAAATTATTTGGGAAGACTCACACTTTGTGCAATTTTAATGTAATGAATAGAAAATTAAATATAATTTTGCACTGCAACTGACTTTGACAATGAATAAGATATATTTTACCTCAATATGAGTGTTGAGTTTTTATTTCTGCTTCTTGTACTGATTGAATAATCTTTTTTATTTTGAGGGAGTCTAATATTTAAAGGAATATGTGGATTTCCTCTAGTTTTACATTTAGATTATATTCCATGAAAAAATAACTACAGTAGAATTTAGAAATCCAGAGGGGTGAATGCCAGCAGCCAGGCTAATTTTAATTCATATGCTTATTGATGTTACGCAGTTCGTAAGATTTTGGGAGAGCTTAAAGTAAGCCAACATTAAGAAATAGATGTCAGTATGCCAACAGTTGGGATTGGACTGTGCACCATAAGAATATGTACTGCCTGTCATACTAGGAAACGTTTTGCTACTGGTGTCATGTTTAACTGAGCAAAACATTTATTTCAGCAAAAATTTAGGTCAAGGTTCTGCAAACTTTTCTGTAAAAAGCAAAACTATGTATTTTAGACTTTGGAAGCCATATGGTCTCTGCTGCAACTACTCATCTCTGTCACTGTGGTGGTAAAGCAGCCATAGACAATATGTAAATAAATGAGCATTGTTGTATTCCAATAAAACTTTACAAAAATTTTAATAAATAAAAGATTTTAAATAAGTAAAAATTTACAAAACAGGAAGCAGGCCAGATTTGGCCCACAGGCCATAGTTTGCTGATACCTGGCTTAGATGATCGTTTGTCAATTTTGGAAATTGACGGCGGCTTTTTTTGTTTTTTGTATCTCCTCCTACCATAAAAATTTTAACAACCCTTGTAATCCATCTCTTCTTCAATTTAATACCTTTAATTTTATGTCTATGAATAATTTATACTCATTTCAGCAGCTGTGTAAAAATGTACTAGCTTGGGTACTGTAATGTTTGGAAATGTATATAAAAGTTTTACTCTAGCTCTTTAGAAATCTTCCACATGCTGACACAGCACTAGGCAAGCAGTGCTCCTTTCTCAAGGCCGAACTTCATCTCCAAAAACCCCACCTTTAAGCTTCTAAGTTTTATTAATCCCAACCTCTTCCTTTTGTTTCCCCAGCCCTCCTAGCAGTAGTGGTAGCTGCTTCCTGCAGTTGCTAGGTCTGTGAGAACAGGTAGTTATCTTGTTTTAAACTGTTTAGTTACCAAGGTGATAATTTTGTACAGCTAGATTTAAATTTTGTATAGCTTTGAATTAAATTCTCTCTGTTCAAATACTGATGTGGTTTTGTCTCCTGAGTGGACCCTAACTGATACATATCCTGAAATGAAACGCAATTCAGTTATTGGAAAATTATTAAATATTTTTGGAACAACTTGGGTATGTGAATCTACTTTTTCTTTTTCTTTTTTTTGTCTTTGTTGGGTCTTAGTTGCCTTGCGGCACGTGGGATCTTCCTTGAGGCATGCGGGATCTTTCGTTACGGTGCACAGGCTCTTCGTTGCAGCTTGCCGGCTTCTATCTAGTTGCGGCGCACAGGCTCCAGGGCACGTGGGCTCTGTAGTTCGTGGCACGCGGGCTCTCTAGTTGAAGCGCTCGGGCTCAGTAGTTGTGGTGCGCTGGCTTAGCTGCCCCAAGGCAAGTGGAATCTTAATTCCCCGACCAGGGATGGTACCTGCCTCCCCTGCATTGGAAGGTGGATTCTTTACCACTGGACCACCGGGGAAGTCCCTGAATCTACTTTTTTAACTGTAAATTTTGTAAAATCTGAATACAGATCAAATATTTCCAATTAAATTAGTGTCAAATTGAGATGTACTGTAAGTATAAAAAGAATGTAAAATATCTCATTAATTTTTAATAATGATTACATGTCAAAATAATAAAATTTTGAATATGTTAGGTTAAATAAACTATACTGTTAAAATTACTTTCACCTGTTTCTTTTTACGCTTCTAAATGTGCCTATTAGAAAATTCTAAATTACATATTTGCCTCTTATGATATTGCAATTGGACAGTGCTGTTCCATGTTTTTTGTTTTTGTTTTTGTTTTTGCGGTACGCGGGCTTCTCACTGCTGTGGCCTCTCCCGTTGCAGAGCACAGGCTCCGGACGGGCAGGCTCAGCGGCCATGGCTCACGGGCCCAGCCGCTCCGCGGCATGTGGGATCTTCCCGGACCGGGGCACGAACCCGTGTCCCCTGAATCGGCAGGCAGACTCTCAACCACTGCGCCACCAGGGAAGCCCATATTCCATGTTTTCTTCTACATTTTTATCACGTTTTACATGAGGATGAGAATCCAAGGGAGGGCAAAAGGACTGCCAGAACACTGAGGGAGAACAAAAGGGAAAATTTTAATCTTCATTTTTAAATATACCTCAAGGTCACAATGCTTGAGCTTGGTTTTCAAGACTAAATTACATTTCAACATATTGTAGGGGGCCATCCAAATTTTCCTTTTGTACAATAATTTAATTCTGTTCTATATTGTCTGTAACATCTGGCCCATTGACTAGAGTCACCTTAAATATTTTTCAATTAAATAGATTGATTTCTCCAACAGGATTTGACTGTATAAGCCTTTTAAAAAAATATTTATTTATTTATCTTTGGCTGCACTGGGTCTTGCTCGCTGCACTGGGTCTCCCTTGCTGCACGCGGCTTTCTCTAGCTGCTGCGAGTGGGGGCTACTCTTCGTTGCAGTGCGCGGGGTTCTCACTGTGGTGGCTTCTCTTGCTGCTGAGCACGGGCTCCAGGCTCGCGGGCTTCAGTAGTTGTGGCACGTGGTCTCTAGAGTTCAGGCTCAGTAGTTGTGGAGCACGGGCTTAGTTGCTCCGCGGCATGTGGGATTTTCCCGGACCAGGGCTCAAACCCGTGTCCCCTGCATTGGCAGGCGGATTCTTAACCACTGTGCCACCAGGGAAGTCCCTGTATAAGCCTTTGGCAAAATATATCTTTTGGTTCAACATTTTTAGAAAGTATCTCCTGGTTTGTTAAAAAATAAATAAATAACTAGCCTTTTTGTTCCATTTAAAACTAAAATGTTACATTGAACTTTTAACATAACAAACCCAAATGCATAAATGGCAATAAGTATTGTGACTTTGTTGGATTCATTAATATTCATTTAACAAGAGAAGCGAATTTAAAGTTTTAAGTAGAATTTCAATAGCTTTCAGACATGTATATCAGTGGTGGCAATAGATTTAGAGCGTCAAGTGCTAACTCACAAGTGAAGGATTTGGCCCTGAAAATGGGGCTGTAACTAAAACTCAGCATTTTCTCGGAGAACTTGGGACTGAGATCTAGTCTTTGGGGGCCAAACCAATAGGACTGAAGTCTATCTTTAAGAAGTATTAGCCCACAACCTTCGTTCTTTTGGGAACTGCTCCTTCTCGCTCCTGTATGGTTCTGGTGGCAGGGCTGCCAGATAAAATACAGAACACCCAGCTGAGTTTGCATTTCAGAAAAACAATAAATACATGGGCCAACTCTATCTGCCAATCAGAATGTCCATCTACTTCTGGTTTCATAGGAGGGCATGTGACCCAGGACTGGCTGGTCACAGTATCCCTATCCCCCTGTTCACATTGACTGGTCTAATACATAAATATTGTCCCAAGTAGGGCCAATCAGAGCCTTTCCATGTGATTTGATATAAGGGATCTTGGAGAGAGATGGTCTCTTTTCCTTTTGAACTGCAGGCTACAAGGATTTGAGCTGGGTGGGCAGCAGCCATTTTTTTCCTGCCATTTGGAGAGAACCTGTGTATGGTAGATGAAAAGAATGCTAAATACAAAGAGCCAGGAAATGAGGACAGAGGGAAAGTACTCTGATCATTTCTTCTGTTTGGGGGTATGTCTCGTGTTTTGTGCCTAGGTTTGGTAGTGATTAAGTGCTCATCCCCTAGCAATATAGATAATCCCGCTTGCCAGTTCTTACCCTACAACACTCATGAAATAGAGCCAACATCTTGGCCATAACGCCACTATAAAACATGTATTTTCTTATGTGTTTGGCATCATTTCTCTACAGTTTTACTGGGCAGGGTTGAGTTGTCTGGGTGTGATATATCTCAGGGCATTTATTCTTTGATAATAAATCTATGGTATCGCTACCATGAACACTTAGAAGGCAGAGACTGCGAGTTTCCCTTCCTTCAAAGAGTACTTATAAGAATGCAGTGTAAATGCATATTTTTTTAATTTCCTACTCTAACTCAATTACCGTTCCATTAATTTTCTAAGACAGTCCTGTCATAGGTAGTACTTGCAAACATTAATCTGTGGGCTTCTATTTCTAGAATCCTGAAGGCATGATGCTACTAATGCTGCCCTCAGAGAAAGGAGTGGCCCCCTAACTCCAGCTTGAATTCCGCAATCCATGGAAGTGCAGTGCAACAAGGGGAGGACTGGCTGCTTAATCGCTGGAACCAAATGCAAAAAAGGTATATGTGTGTGTGTGTGTGTGTGTGTGTGTGTAATGCTAAAGAACTTCAAGATGGCAACAGCAGAGCAATAAACCAAGCTTGGGGCCTGTCTAAGCGTGAGGTCCTGTGTAATTGCACAGGTCACAGACCCTGAAGCCAGCCCTACCTGAGAGTCATGGTTAATCTCTTGATGCCTTAAGTTCCTTATCTGTAGAATGAGAGGCAATACTGGCTTTTTAGTGTAACAAATATTAAATGAGTTATTTGTGAAATTTGTGACGCTCCAGACACACAGTGGGTTCTTGGTAAACAGAGTAACCACCACCTGACTGCACTGTACGTGGTAGCCAGGAGTGAGAGGTCTGGAGTCAGCCAGACATGGACTCAAAGCCTGCCTCTGCCACTTTGGGGGGCCAATTACCTAATGTCTCTAAAGCTCCAATTCCTCTCCTATAAAGAGTAGTCAACACATCTACTCCTGAAAGATTATTTTGAGGACTAGAGGAAATACTACATTCAAAGCATTTAGCACAATTCCTGGCACATGGGGCCACTGAATGCTAGCTACTTGGCTATGTGCCAGGCCCGGTGCTAAGTGTTTTACATCTACTGGTTCATTGAATCCTTAAAACACCTGGAAATTCAGATGTCGTAAATTGAAACTAGGGAGGTTGCCTTTCCGACTGTCACATTGTTACTATGTAGTGGGGCCATAACTGAGACCCCAGGTCTCTCTGATTCCAAAACCTCTGCCTCAACCCCTGTGCAGATTGTCTTTAGCTGTACAGTTTTCCCTTTCCCCATTCATTCCCGAATCCTAACGTCTGTCTGCCTCCCTGTAACTGCCAGTGGTGAGGGATGATGTAGCACACATAAGGAAGTTTTTAAAAATCAATATATTTGAACGGAAATTGGAAGATTCCTCTCCATGCATCTGTCTGTCTGTCCTAGTATCTGCCTATCTATCTTATGAAAAGCAAAGAAGTGCTGGCCACAAAAGCAATGACAGATTTAATGAGACCTGAACTCTTGAAGACTGGTTTGAGATTTAAAGATGTTTATCAAACTTCAGCCAGAGCTGGGTTTGTTTACCCTAATTATATGTCCTTCATTTGGGTGTTTCTGAAACAGTACTCTGAAGGGCCTTTTATGTTGTTTTTCTTTTCACTGAGCAATTATCATTTTTCTTTTCAATGGATGCTGCTAGTTTCTTATGCAAGACTGAGGTAACACTACTCACACCCCTGTGTCAGCCGCAGCACAAAAGCAGTTAAAATTGCACTAAAGCTAGGATCAGTCTCTGCTTGTTCAGTCTTTGTTTTCTAACTATCAGGGTGTTGTTGTTTTATTTTGCTTTCCTCCTGGTGCTGGAATTTGACCTTAAGTTCTAAGCCTTAAGAAAATAGGGTGGTGGGAGGATGCTTTGGCTTTGCCATCTCTGGAACACTGAAAGTGCTTCTGTAGCCCTGAAAATGAACTCTAAGGCTGCTTCCAAATATTTGATCATCTACAGATGATCAGTACTTTCCAGGACATTTTCTAGATCAGAATTTTTCTCTTGCTGTGAAACAGGTTAAAATATAAGGTGACAACATGTCACCTTTAATATTTTTAATTAATTAAAGAGCAGGCCTTTTAATTAAATGCCTGCTGTAAGCCTGCACTGTACTAGGATTGGAGACAAGCCTATGACAAAATGTATCATTGCTAAGTTAAACAGATTTTAAACTCCGCAGTGTTACCTTTGTTCATGTCACTCTTTTTCCCTTTCAGCTCTTCTTGCTTCCTTCCTCTCTTATACAGCTTTTCTTCCTCCTGACACCCTCCAAAGCATCAATTCTGAGAGACGTTGACAGGTGATTGCGTTTAATAGCCTCAGTTCAGAAGGTTTAGAAAAAGCTATGTTAATAGCTTTTATTGAGTGCTTCTATGTACTGGTCAGGTGTTAGGTGCTTTATATTCTTGATTTAATACCTCATTTAATTCTCGCAATAAATCTATAAGATAGGGGCTAGTATTATCCTAGTATTATTATTGTCTAAGTCACACAACAGATAGGAGGCAGAGTCATTATGCTAAACCAGACAGTTTCCTTAATGGGTATGCCTTACCTCCACCAAACACAGCATAATTAAATTTCTTTACTGCACAACTTCTCAGAGGTTTTAGTATGCTGCAGTACCCTGTCAATCTCAAGATGAGAATATAGTTTACTGTGGCTCCCTATTTATTTGTCTCCCTCTCCTTTTTTTTTTTTTTTTTTTTTATTGGGGGATAATAAGG
>NW_006772957.1:794676-809225 GCF_000442215.2 Lipotes vexillifer | reverse complement strand
TTTTTTCTCCCCCTCCTTTTTTTTTTTTTTTTTTTTTTAATGGGGGATAATGAGAGGTCAGAATTCTGCAGAACACAGTTTGGGAAATATTGGCCCAAACCTTTATATTTTAATTAAGAACTTGGAAAGCCAAACCGACTTCAGGGACAATTCTAATAGTATTTTAGAGATCCACAAAATGAGGAGAGATGAGTGACTATGAGGCCTTTTAGTTGCCCCTCAAATAACTATGTTTGCATGCTCAATAGTTCTTACTTATAAGACTGGTTTTTTGAATGCTGTTTTTCTGTTGTTAAAGATAATAAACATAACAAGGTTACTCTTAGATGAGTTAAGTTGGATGGTAGAAAACATTTTAAATGTTCGAAAGTGAAAAATGGTCAGTCATAGTCATGAATTTCAACCAAGTTGCTTAGTCCCTACTCTGTCAAACACTGTGCTGTTCTGGGCCATCTCTAGAGTCAAATTAAGATACTGAGGCTGCCCTCAAGCCGAGAAAGAGATGCTGTTCTCAAAGCACTTTTGTTTGCAGGAAACATAAGCCCACTCAAGCCAGTACAAATAAAGATCTGTCTATTGTAAAGATCCAGTTCTCACAGAATCCAAGGATAGGAAATAAAACTGAGTTTTATTTAAAAATAAAAAATTATTTGCAAGCAAAAGCAGTATTTTAGCTCCTGAAAGGACCTCAGGAATGAAGTCTTTTCTGTCTCTCCTGGGGCTGCAGGATCTCTTGCCTTTATTTCTCTTTGGCACCTTCTCCATTTGCCTGCTCCTCCCTATTGATTCATTGGCAGTGTTTATTCATCTCACATGTGGCAAAACGTGGCCACCATGCCCATGTCCGCATGGCTTTCCAGTGCTGGCAGTTACTCTTTTCAGCTCTTGATTCAAATTCACAAGATTAAAAGTTTGACTGGCTCCCCTTAGTTAGATGTCTTACCCTGGTCATGAGTTGTGGCCATAGGGTGGGCTCACGTAACTTGTGGCCTCTCCAAGCAGGCACCATGCCAGGAGAAGTAATGATACACCTATCTTCTGCAAGTACTTAAAGAATCAAACAGTAAGACTGAGAATTTTTGAACAATAAGTCTAATCTTTTTTTCTCATTTCATTATCTTTTTATGGGTCTTCATAGGACCATTTTAGTACATCTAGAGTACATTTAAAAGAATAGTACATCTATTCTTTTAAAAGATATTAAAAGAATAGTACATCTATCCTTTTAAAAGAAAGATTAAGAGTTCATAAAATTAGCATTTACTTATCACTCTGGGACCTTCAAGGCAATCCTTCTCCTGAGATTCAAAGTTTGTTTAGGATATATATATATATCTATACTGTGGAGTTGAGTCCAATCCCTAACTAGATCATGGATGAGTCTCTTTGGAGTCCTCCAATAAAGGCTTAGAAATCTAGAGTACTGGAAGGAACTTAAGAAATGTCAGACTGAATCATTCTTCTAAGAGCCATATCTTTAAGGATGGTTGTATGACAAGGTGTTTTCCAGAAGTTGTTGGTAAAGGTTCAGGGAGATCAAAAGGACTAGACAGCCCGGGACTGCCTAAAAGGCTCCCAGAATGGGAGGGGTGAGAGCAGCAACCTAAGCCTAGTTGTAACCAACTGGTCTACCCCATATTCCTATGTGATATGAGGGGAGTAAAGGCTGAGTGAATTAATTTTTGATAAATTTTGGTTGTCCTTCTTTTTCACTAATGTAATACAAATCACTATTAGCAAAACGTTAGTAGAGAAGTAGGTAGCATTTTACTGCTGAATAACATCTTTGATCCTAGTTCTTTTGCGATATCCAGGGCATCACTCTGAAGTGGAAAATGGACAAACCACAGTAAGACTTTGTTTTAGCTTTCTGGAGGGGAGAGTGATCTTCATAATAGTTCTATTTGAAATGGACTTAAAAACTTTCCTCCATTGGGAAAGAATTCGTTCCTTCTCAGCCTTGGGTGGAGTTGATAAGCTAAGAGAAAGAAGCCTGGCATTACATGGAATATGTAGGGCAAAGGGACAGTGGAAGCATAGAAAGAGCAGCAGTAACAGAGGACGTTTTTTGCTGTTAAGGCAGCAAACTTCTGTACTATAACTGGATGTGGCACAGTTCACAGAGGGAGTCAGTGAAGCCCTGTGACCTCTAGACAACTACAGGATGTACCTCAGCTGAAGATGTCCACTGCTCACCTAGGACAGCATGGGACCTTAGAAGAGGACAACTCAGGTCAGGACAGAAAAGGACAAAGCAGAAAAGAGCAGAAAAACATTGGAACAGGACATAGTTATCTGTGGCTATAGATCCACTCTCTAGGAAAGGAGAATTTGTATTGAAATAAGACCATTGTACATCTAAGTTGTGAGTAATTCTGAATATATAAATTCCTCTAAGGTATAATTCAGATATTTTCCAAAAGTGTATTTGTAAAAGAGCTTCATTCAGATTTTGTTGCAGTATGACATCTGGACTGGGGAAAACCTTAATTGTGCCCAGTCAGACACAGCTTAAATAGGGCATCCTATCAGAAATGAAATTATAATGCAAACTACTCTGCCCAGGACTGATTTGTGAATATTGCACTTTATCTTCTTAATGTTGATAAATGTTATAAACTCATTTTTGTTAATTAAACCTCTTAATATTAAAAAAATGCAAACTACTATCCTGATTAGAGGAGGGGCTCTAGAGTTATAGAGCACACTGCTATACAGATATCAAATCCTTACTACCAAAAGATGACAAGGTGACAAGGATGCTACCAAAAAAAAAAAAAAAAAAAAGGAAAATAACAGATCAAGATCCCGCTTAAACATAAAGGATAATTCTTAATACAATATTAGTAAATAATATTCAACAATATTTTTTAAAAATTAATACATTATGACCGAGGAGGGTTTATCCTAGAACTAACTACAAGGTAGTTTTAATATATAAAATCAATCATATAAGCACAATCAATATATTAATACAATAAAAAAGAAAAACCATATAATAACTTCTATGGAGTCAGAAAAACTTTTGACATGATTTAACATCAATTTATAATTAAAAAAAAAACTGTTATCAAAATAAGAAAAAGATTAGAAACATTGCACAGATGCTTGCTGTCACCACTCTATTCAGTGTTGTACTGGGGTTGGGTGTCTAGCCATTGTAATAAGGCAAGACAAATAAATAAAAGTCATAAATATTGGATAGAGAAAAATAAAATCATTTGTTTCTGAAGACATGACTATAGAGAAAATCCTAAAGAATCTAAAATACAATTACTAGAACTAATAAGTAAATTTAGTAAGATCATAAGATACAAGGTTAGTATAACAAAATCAGTTATATATTTATGTACCAGCCACAAACAATTGGAAAATTAAATTTTAAAAATAAATTGCATTTACAGTAGTGTCCAAAAACAAAAACTACTCACAAATAAAATCATCAGAAGATGTGTGCAAGATCTCTACACTGAAAACTGCTGAACATTACCAGGAAAAAAAATTTTAAGTCCTAAATAAATGGAAACATTCTATTGTCATGAATTGAAACACTTAGTATTCTTAGGATGTCAGTTATCCACAAATTGATTAATAGACTGAAAAATGAAAATACTGACCAAAATCTCAGTAGGCAATGATAGAAATTGGCAAGCTGCTGTTGAAATGTATAACAAAATGCAAGTGTCTTGGAATAACCAGTGCAATTTTTTTAAAAAAACAAAATGAGAAGATATCACTACCTGATTTCAACTTACTATAAAATTATAAAAATCAATTCAGTGTTGATGAAAGGATACATACATAGATCAACAGAGCAGAGAGTCAGAAATAGACCCACACAAATATATAGTTAATTGATGTTTCAACAAAGGTGCCAGGAAAATTCAACAGGGAAAGGAAAAGTCTTTTTCAACAAATGGTGCTGGAATAATTGGATATCTTAAGGGGCAAAAAACACAGACTTTTATCTTACATCATATACTAAAATTAACCCCAAATGGGTCACAGACTTAAAGGCAAAAACATAAAACTTCTAAAACAATGTACAAAAGAAAAAAATCTTTGAAAACTTGGAATAGGCAAATATTCCTTAGATAGGCACAAAAAGGCACACTCTATAAAACAGAGAATTGATAAGTTGAACTTTATCAAAATTAAAACCTTTTGTTCAAAGTACACCATTAAATAAACAAAAAGGCAAGTCACCGAATGGGAGAAAATATTTGATAGATAGATGAATATTGATAGATGATAGATAGATAGATAGATCTGTCAAAAGATTGTATCCAGCATACACAAAGAACTCTTCCAAGTCAATAAAAAAGAATTTTTTTTTAAATGAGCAAAAATTTGAACAAATACATCACAAAACAAGATATAAGAATGGTAAATATGCATATCATTCATCACAAGGAAATGTAAGTTAAAACCACAAATGAGATACTACTACATATTCATTAGAGCAGCTAAAATTAAAAAGACTGACAATATCAAGTGTTGAAGAGGATATGAGACAACTGGAACTCTCATACACTACTGTGGGAGCAAAAATTGTGCAATCACTTTGGAAAGCTTTGGGACAGTTTTTTTAAAAGTTAAGCATACACCTACCAAACGACCAAGTGATTCCACTACTAGGTATTTACCCAAAAGTAATGAAAACGTATGTCCATACAAAGACTTTTATGTGGATGTTCATTGCATCTTTATTCACAATAGCCAAAAACTGGAAACAATCCAAATGTCCATTAATTGGGGAACAGAAAAACAAAATGTGGTCTATCTAGAGGACTCTTACTCAGTAATAAAAAGAAATGAGCTACTGACAAGCATGGCAAGGTGGATGAATCTCAAAATTCTTACGCTGTCAAAAAAGCCAGATCCAAAAATGTTTATAAGGTATGACTCCATTTAAATAAAATTCCAGAAAATGCAAAGTATGTTCTAGTTACACAAATCACATCAGAAGTTGTGTCCAGTAGTTGCCCAGGGCCATCCGGCAGAGGGAGGGATCATTTGCAAATGGCCACAAGGAAACACTTGAGGTGTGTGTATATATATATATATATATATATATATATATATATATACACACACACACACGTCAAAACTCATTGATTTGTACACTTTAAATGAATGCAATGTATTTTCTGTAAATTATTCCTCAATAAATTTGAAAAATAAATAAACAAAAGTACTACCTGGTTCTTTTTCAAACCTGCCTTAGTTTTCTTTAATTAATTAATTAATTAATTAATTTTTGGCTGCATCAGGTCTTAGTTGTGGCACCCGGGCTTCTCTCTAGTTGTGGCACGTGGACTTCTCTCTAGTTGTGGCACACAGGCTCCGGAGCACACTGGCTCAGTAATTGTAGCCCGCAGGCTCTTTAGTTGTGGTGTGCAGGCTCAGTAGTTGGCTGGCGGCATGTGGGAATCTTAGTTCCCAGACCAGGAATCGAACCAACATCCCCTGCATTGCTAGACAGATTCTTAACCACTGAACCACCAGGGGAGCCCCAAACCTGCCTTATTTTTGAAGTCTCTTATTGTTGACTCACTTTAGTGATTCCAACTTTAATGTTTAAAAACATATACCTGTTTATTTTGCATTCTATATCTGATACATTCTGATCATTTAGTCCTAGAAGATCTAAGGCTGTTGATTGTTTCCACTGACTCTCACTTATAGAGGATTACTTTCTTGTATCATTGGTGATCTTAGATTGGAAGTTTATATTTCATTAATCTTAATCCCTTGAAAACCTGGGGTGGGGGGTGTCTAACCTGATGGTGTTTTACTCCAGACAGGATTTGGGTTTGCTTTTACAGTGAGCCAGCAGCACTGTTGCGCTGAGAGCACACCAGTTTCGTTCCAGGTTTTCCAGCTTAATGGTGGGACTCAGGTCCAGCAACCTCCCTTGTCTCCAGTCCAGAGTTGAGTCCATGACAGCCCTGCCCTCAGAGAAACCTCACGTGCTCTTTCTACTCAAAGTCTCCTCTTCCAATTCATGGATTTCTCTCCTCTCCACCACCCAGAGGTTTCCCTTACTCTCTGCAAGCTCAGCTACATATTATAAAGTATGGTACTTGCGGAATTTGTTTTACAGCAAGAGGAACCCTCAGTGAATCTGTCATACTACTAGAAGGGCATGGCACGTTTGCTCTCTTTTTGAGTCTCAGAGAACAGGGAAATGAGCCTTAAACAATAAAATGATAGCCTTGCCTTATAAGGGTTTTGAACTAAAAATTGGTGAGGAAATATCCATCATAGCCCCAAACCCAGTATCTTTCTCTAAATCTGATTATGGGCACCCAAGCTAAGTGCTACTGATATATAGCTTTTCATTTTGTGCTGAGATCTAGGAGAGAAATGTCTGATAACAAAGATAACAAAACAACTCTACAGAGAGAACAATTGAATGTAAAAATCTGGAGTATCATATCAAACCTAACAAAAGTAACTTAGAAACGGGACGAATATGGCCTTTCCCAATTGTCAACACTTTTTTTTTCCCTCTGAATTTTTACCCAGAGTATATTTTAGTTGTCCTTAGGAATTAAATTATAGCAATTTTAATTATTTGGATCTTGAATATTCACTCTATTTTGAATGTAATCTACTTCTTAAAGTGACTAGCTCCCCGACAGGGGTTTTGAGGTTGATAGTGGTGGATAGCTGTGTCTAATTCAAGATTCCAGTTCCCGTCTCTCTTTACATAAGAAATGGTGTAAAAAGTTCATTGAATGTTTTAATTAGCATGCAAGCTGAGTCTTAAATCCAAAGGAGAGCCTAATACTACTTTTAATCGCATCCAACACAAGGTGATAAAAGAATACAATTTCAGAATAGTACAGGGTAAGAGACTTTTATTATTGTTATTTGCAATAATAACATAATCATTTATTAGAAACCCATCGTGTGCCAGGAGCTGAAGGAACATTTTCTTTTTCCTGATTAACACACTGCCACAGTGGAGGCTTGTAGCAGTTTATTGTTCTGGTTTATGATCTTGGTCTGAATTCAGATAAAGCAGCAACGTGCCAGCTTCAGACCCTCATGTACTTTCTTTACAACCTGGATGGTTAGCAGGGATGTAAGTCCTTTTTTTTTTTTTTTTCGTTACTTTGAAATATGTAGCTAACCTGCTCAAAAACATTGATTTGGTTAGCCAATCAGGAAACAGAAATTAAGGGAATGTCTCATCCTGCTCTATTTTACTGAATGAACTTGAATGAATCACTTTGAGACCAAATTCTTCCTGGTTACAGTCTGCATCACATACAAATATTATCTGGTGGGTTTCCTTGGCTGGGGAGCCGGGGATGGCTAATGACGAGAGGCATATCCAAATCCCAGCAAGCCTCCTCAGGCGTTGAACTAAACTTTGGGACGTTACAGGACGTGGCAAAAATGGAAATACCTCCCCTGACATTTTTGCTCATGTTTTCTAAATTCACTTTCAGATAAGGGCAGTGGGTTTGCTAGAGTGGGAAGTGCTGACAGACAAAGTGTAGTCTACTACAAAATTCTTCCTGGCACTCTAATTATCCTTTCCTTCTCTACTTCAGTATCACATGTAGCCATGTGTAGAATCATAAAATAATTATGCAGTGTACAAGCTTTCTGGGAGCATGTACCACTGTTTTCCTAATTCTTTATCTCTCCCATTGATCGTGGCGTGTGTGCATTGATCCAAGTCGGCCATCTGGTTAGGCAAGATAAGCGTGCTAGTGTCTTTGCATTGCACTGTCACTAGGGGAGGGGGCACATTTTGGCTGTAGGGAATTACGGGGGCAGGATTAGCCCTCTTCCTATGAGGAAACTGAATTTTAAATGCAATGTTGCAGCTGCATGGACCATGTTGCTAACTTCTGTTTTTGCCATGAACTGGGTAGATTTTTCTTCTTGTTCATATTGTCTCCAAAGGTATAGCAATGCCTTGTATTAAATGAGGGTGGGGGGCAGGATTGGAGAGAAGATTCATTTTTAGCACATGTTAGACTTGTAAGTAACTGATACGTTATAGGATTTCTAAATGGTAAAACTGCTTTCAAATGACTACAAAAGGCTGCTGGATAAAAAGCGTTTTAAACCAAGACTCGTTGAGTTCCCCCCAACACAAACAAAATTATTTTAGAAAGGGAAGAAATATTTGTATGAGTCTTTGCAAAAGAAAAATACAAAGGAAATTGAAAAAATTATGCGTGTAGCATAGCAGAAGGAACTGCTGCTTGAAGGAAGGGCTGTGGGATATCCTCTCCGTTTGTTTATCTCTCTCTTTCACGTATTGAAATTAATGTTTGCCCCAAGTTTATGACCACTGGGACTGACTGAATGTGCTATTTAACTCAAAGAGACTTTTTTCCAGTCCTGTTGGCCACTGTTGTTTTTAAAATTTGATCGCCGCCATTGTTGTCCCATATTCTGCAAATGTGTGGAAGACTCAAAAGCTTTTCCTCTAAAATTGAACAATTCTGTCAAAAAAGATTAGTTCTATTTTGTCTGCTGGGTGCTGACTATTCATGAATGTAAAGAGAGAGGGCTTGGGTGTCATACTAAGTTGCTAAGGTGGCTGGATTTCGGCTATTGACTTAAGGATACCAAACTGCAGTCTACAAAAGAGCAGCCAGAAGGAGAGGGGAGAGCCAGCCTGCCATGTGTTTGAGCTATACCTTCTTTAGCTGCCCATTTATTTCTTTTGTTGCCAGAACTTTTATTGTCATACAGTTGAAAAAAAATGTTAGACACAAGCTTTAGGCAGCACCAAGCAGAAAAAGGGATTAGCATATCACTAGGATCATCTTACACTGAACCAAATTCTTTTCAGGATGTATAATTAGTGAATACAGTCTTTTTTTTGGTGGTGCAGGGGGAACCTATGGACAGAAAAAATGAGCTCAGATCTTTGGCTAGAATATTAGAGGAAATAAAAGACAGTTGTCAATTTCAGAGAGATATATACATATTAACTGTTTCTTTGCAGAACCTTTGCAATTCCCTCAAGAAATGTCTGGTTGAATGGGAAAACTTACTATGAATTCCTGCCATTGTCTCAGGTTTTCTAAAAGGGAAATACTGTGTCATTGAACACACGTTCAAAATTTTAGACCGATGAAATCAGATTCAGGATTAAATGAATGTAGACAGAGAAGAACTTTTCCGAACAGGGGAAACTACAAGGAAATGTGTGGTTTTCACGAGATGATATTTTACTCTGCAGAAGGTACTTTGTAATTAAAAATGTAATTGAGAAATTGAAGGCAGTAAAACGTACATTCTGGACCTATTAGTGAATAATTCTGTGTGGCTGGCTTAAAGCCATCTAAAACTTCCCTTATAATTCGTGGGCATTGAATATGTTTATCTGAGAGTAAGAAAATGGAAGCCTGGGATCGTTCTCTTTTATCTTCTCTCTTAGAGTTGTACTTTTAAACAGTTTACACTCAACATATAGCAAAAAGCAGATTTGTCTAATTAACTCACATTTCACTGGGTGGGTGTCTATTTACATTTCCACATATGCAAGTTTTTAGAGAAGAACACATGGAGTGGAGGTGGACAAGAACATTTTTTTCCTAAAGTATATTTTTAAGAATTAACAGAAATTAAAAGTACTCATCTACATGTATCTCAGTTTAAATTTCTTGAGAGAGCTGATGTTTTTGTTTAACAGATGAGGTGTTATGTTGATTTGGGTTCTTCTGGATTCTTGGTTTTGAATAGTGGATATTTCATATTTTTCCCATATTTTCTGTGGATTGTATCACTTTGTCCCACTGCTTTTGCTCAAGTAAAACACCCACAAGATACACCCACCAGTCTTGATTCTCGTTCAAGTTTATTCCATATTTTCTGAGGACGCTCTTAGCTCATCTTTGTGGTAATAATTTTAGAAATTGGCTCCTTTTAACTTAAGAGGCAATGGACACTTAGATCCATAGAAAGCAGTTATTTCAAGTTCTACAGCGCTTAACGTACTGGGGGAAGGGTACTTTGAGCTTTTCCTTGGAATTAGAGAACTCAGCCCTGGCTCCTTTTTTTGTTTTGTTTTGCGGTATGTGGGCCTCTCACTGTTGTGGCTTCTCCCATTGCGGAGCACAGGCTCCGGACGCTCAGGCTCAGCGGCCATGGCTCTCGGGCCCAGCCGCTCCGCGGCATGTGGGATCTTCCCAGACCAAGGCACGAACCCATGTCCCCTGCATCGACAGGAAGACTCTCAACCACTGCGCCACCAGGGAAGCCCTGGCTCTTTATTTTTATATTCCTTCTGGCTTGGAATTTTTGGTCAAATGTCTCTCTCTTGGCTAGAAGTAAACCATGGATTGAGGACTCAGTTTTCATTTAAAGAAAATCATTTTAGTTTGCATGGGTTATGTCTCCATGGAAGACTACGTGTGGAATTAGCAACATGACAAGGAAGAAAGAATAAAAATTGCCGTTAAAAATATGTGAATTAGAGATATTCTTCAATTATTTTCTTCACTTATCATAATGATAGTTTTAAAAAAACCATTCTTTGCTATTTCACTATTTGTAATTTTTTATAATTTGTAATATCCATATTTTTCTCTGCCATTTATTTGTGGTCAGAAATATCAGTGCCTGCAAGAAACTAGCTATATATACAGTTGCTCATGATTTAAGACAGTCTTAAGTCACTAACACTTTCAATAATTTTTTAAAGACATGGGTTTAATCAAACTTGTGATATGTTGTCTTCAAATCATTGGCTATCTGATCATTCACAGAAACTTCTTGGTCTTCCACCAGCTTAGGGCACACACCTAGGATCTTCTCATGCACACACAATTATACCCTCACAGATCGGAGACTTAGACATCCTTTCAGGAGACCAGCCTCAGAAACACGGCTCCTGGTCATCTAGACAATAAGAGAATGATGTTTAAATCTAAAGTTCAAATTGTTGAATTCAGAGAAATGTAATGTCAAACAAACACAGAATATCCACTGCTCGGGAACCTAAAAGTGAGTTCAAGAGTTTTTTTAAGAACTTGAGACCAAAGGCATTGAGTTGTGAAGGGTTTCAATTAAAGCAACATTTGGGTTACTTGGACCCTGGAGTGGCACGAGCAGTGGGCAGAGAAAGGAAGAGTGTGACCCACAGTTAAAACTCAGCACAATACAGAGAATTCACAAAGGTAATGAAGACAAGGGAAAGGCAGGTGATGATAAACTGTCTATTTTAGGTTTTGTGAACACCAAAGACAGAGAAATGACCAGAATATCTTTCTAAATACCAGGTTTGAGCTTTAAAAAAAGAAGTAATTTGCAATTAATCAAAATATATTGATTGCTAATCTTAATAGGATCTTTAATATTTTTTAGCTCAGTGTATCACTAGCAATGTGATATTTTTATACAGAATATTGCATATACATTTTACATTGTGTACGTAGTGTTAGCATGTTATTCAGATGAACCTACTTGACCTTTCTATGACATACCAATAATGTCCCTTCGAAAGTTTAACATCCTTAATGGCAGGAGCCATTTAATATAACATGGCACCAAGTCAGCATCACACATTCATTAAATACCATTAGCTAAATAATTTCGGATTACTATGATTAGGTAGGCTTTCGAAGACACAAATAAGATTCTCCAAAATATGGGTATGTTGAATATGACTCTAGCCTAACAAATCTTATGCCTCCTCTTAGAGAAGACCAAAGAGTCTTAGCATTTTAAACTTACAATAATGCCACACTTCCCATTTTAAAAACATTTGTATATATATGTATATAACTAGGGTGTTTTAAATTGATTTTGAAGCTAGACCCCGTATAAATTATTGTTCATTTTTCTAAATGGATCATTTACTCTATGCAGCTAAATCAACTGGCTTTTTTGACACTGTGTGTGTACACATCTATCAAGAGGAGAATTTCCACTCTTATAAGTAGAAATTATTATGCTAAAGATAAGCACGTGCAAATTTTTTGATATGATAAAAGCACAGTTCCCTATCAGGCATAGCTCTAAAGGCAGGTGTTATAGCTAATGTTTGGGAAAAAAAGGATAATATTATGAGCGATGTGTGTCCAACATATTCTTGTATGTTTTAATGATTGATCTAGAATCTGAAAACAAGAGGCAATTCCATTTTAATGGTTAGTACTTGTTGAGTCCTAATCAAGGTCTAGGGACTGTTCTGAGATCTTTAACCATATGAAATGCTATTATTGTTTATATCCTTTTTATAGATGAGGAAACTGAGATTCAGGGAGGTCAAGTAACATGCTCAAGGTCATGCAGCTGGTAAGTGGTGAAGCTGGATTCAAAACCAGGTAATCTGTCTCAAATTTGTTTTAACCACACTACACTAGCCTTCTACACGTTCAGTAGAGTTGAAAATATCAAGTTACCCCTAGGCTTGCAGGGTTATTCCAGTGAGAAGCATCTGCCCAGGGAAACAGAGGAAATATAGAGTCAATAGGACCAGCAATAGTCAGCAATTGTCATAATACACTAAACTCCTGGTTAGGAGTCTTAATCTAGACAGGCAGATGCATAGGATGTGAGACTTAGAGAGGAGTTAATAGTTCACCAAGTCTAATCCTTTTATTTTACAAATCGGGGAACTGAGGCCCAGACACGTGAAATGACTTACACTGTCAGAGACAAAACAAGAACGAGAACTCCCAGTTCTCTCAAGTCCCAAACTAGAGCTCTTCCCAGCGTTCAGAGTCAATAGGCTACCTCAGGATTCTTTGGGAAAGAGCAAAATAGGCAGAAAGATATGGATGAAGATGATGCCTGCTTCTGCTGGTAGGCATAGGAATTGCTGGATATGAAGATATGAAAGGAAGTGCCTATCGGATTGAACTGCTAACAATTGATATGAACAATAGAGGGGAAAAAAAGTCTTAAAATTCAGTTTTAAGGCAATGATGAAATTGGGAAAGGAGACAAGGACAGAAAATAAAATTTTATATATTAACATACTTGCTTTTTTTTTTTTTTGCGGTACGCGGGCCTCTCACTGTGTGGCCTCTCCCGTTGCGGAGCACAGGCTCCGGACTCTCAGGCCCAGCGGCCATGGCTCACGGGCCCAGCCGCTCCGTGGCATGTGGGATCTTCCCGGACCGGGGCATGAACCCATGTCCCCTGCATCGGCAGGCGGACTCTCAACCACTGCACCACCAGGGGAGCCCGACATACTTGCTTTTAATTGGAAACAGATCCCCAAGTGGAGATGCCCCATTGCCATTAAGGAGTCAGGAAATGGAAAGGGAAAAAAAAAGATCTGGACCAGAGATGCAGAGCTGAAAATCAGTGGTACACAAGAATTGGCATCAGGAGGTCCAACAAATCTTCACATGCACACACAGGCGCACACACACACTAACACACGCAAACACATCCAGGTCTTCACCTTTTTTTCTTTTTTCACTTCTTGCTGAAAGACATCTTTTAGGGATGGGAAATATCACCTTTGTTCTAAGTGAGGTTCCCAATCACACTCCTAAGAGTAAATCTGGTCTGGAAAAATCTTCATAACCCTCCCAGTAGAACAGATAAAAAAATGGTGCATGGCGTGACAAAGCAGAAGGCAAGCTTTGGAGACGAGTCATACGTTTTCTTTTTCCATTTTATAAGTTCTCATCGCCATTTTTCAAGGTCATATTTTTGGGTTAACGAATGTTGCCAGATATTTATTTAAGCAATGTTCTGGACTGGCATTCACAGAACCTTTAACTCTAAACCTGCTGCCACTAAATTAGATCTTGTTCAAATAAAGAAGGTTAATTGCAGTACACATTTGTTCCCCGTGTTGTTTGTTTTAATTATTACAAAGCTTGTCAAGACAGACAACTGTGTGGCATTTTTTGTAAAAGATATACCTGAAATATAAAATGGTTAGATCAGGCCTGCATCCACATGTAGACGGCTTCCTATCCCTACCATTCCCATATTAGTTTAGTGACAAAAGTTAGCGTTTTCAGAAGAGGAAAGTGGGTTGGTCACCAAAAAAGGAGTTCTGTTTTTACTGTGGGGAGAATGTAGTCTTAATTAGGTAAACAAAGAGGTTTTTCATTACATTGTAAACACATTTCACAAAAAGACTCATTTAAGTTTCTTTTTAAAGAAACTGCAAAATATTAAGAAAGTTAATTGGAGGGCACTCGAATGACAATTAACAAACAGGCACAATTATCTTCTAACTAGTGTGTGGCTTAGGGATGTTTTTATCTTTTACTTATGGCACTGTTTTAAAATGTGGGAATGTCAACCCAAGTAGAGGCAGGCACAGTATTAAATGACACATTTCTCTATTTATATTTAAATAACCATCTGCATGAAATTATGCACAAATCATAGAATAATTCCAAGCAGAAATTACAGTTTAGGAAAAAAAAAAAATCTGAGACATGGTTTGCTTTTCATATTAAATTGCCCATTTCCAGAACATCACATACATTTGCACAATGTAAAGATGCTGCCGTGCGGGCCAATACAAATTGCTCACAATGTTAATGAAGATGGATGGGGAAGGCTGAAAACATTCATTTACACGGAAGGGAGGG
>NW_006772957.1:777657-794641 GCF_000442215.2 Lipotes vexillifer | reverse complement strand
GAGGGAAAGAGAGCAGCAGTGTTCACAATCTCTTCCTTAATTTTTTTGCCTTGATAATATCCAATCGAATGATGGTAACTTTAATAATAGAGCTCTTGGAAAGGTTTTGTGATAAATTTTCATTTTCATAGTTGAATATGGCCTATTTTTTCCCATTCAGGGTGAAAATTGTGTGTGTGAAGTTTGGAGGCTTACTGCTAAGCTAGGAAAAGGAATCTTACTCTTTGAAGAATGGTGAACAGGGTAGACTGACTACACAATTTAAATAAACTTTGAAATTGAAAAGAAAAAAATAAAACGCTTCCTCATCCTGAAATGACTTTCTTTCCAACTGAAAAAGAGCCAGGCCACCCCACCCCCCAGCCCAGATAAACCATCCATCCTTCTCGAAGCTCCTTGGCCACAGGGCACCTATGGTTGAGTCTATGAAGAGTAGGACATGCTCTAGGATAGGAAATCTATTCTAGGACTACAGTACCAGGACTTCCCTCAGCCCATCACAGCCTATCACCTTTGCCTAAACTGTTAGAGGCTGGGGAATGGACACCCATGGAGTATCAGGAGGGGTGGGGTGCCCTTTACCAATCAGCGAAGGAAGGTGACCTGGGGAGGGTTTGAGTCTCACCATGGCTGCATCTCCACCAACTCCCTCCCACCAACCCATATCTGGCATCCTGCCTCAGTCGTCCAAGACTCCTTGACATCTCTGGCCCACTCTTGGATAGCCCTTTGCTTTGAAGGTCGTATCTGCATTTTGCAATATATCTCAGGAGGGTGAAATAAAGGCACAGAGCCACTCAAACACTAAAAGGTTGCCATTCCTCAGGCTCCAAGGTAATTCCTTCTCCTTGAATCCTCCTATTCAAGAACCCATTTTGCTAATTTGTTTATTCATTTGTTCGATAAATATTTATTGAGGTCAATCCTATGCTAAATACTGGGAATACCACTGTGGACAAGAGAAGTACGATCCCTGTCATCCCAAATCTGACGGACCAACGATCGACACATGGCATTAAAGGTGAACATACGAGGGACTTGTAACCCAGATTAAGGAGGACTCCCTGGCAGAATGAACATCTAAGCTGAGATGTGAATTGATTGAGCACCTATTTTGTGTAAGATCCTGTACTACACCCTGAGGTGTGAAAACAGCTACCAGTTAGTCTACCAGCTGGTAGGAAGCATGCAGATGATTACAAGCAGGTATCATCAATGCCACCAAGGAGGAACAAGAAGCTCTCAGGGGGAGGCATCAACTCCAATTTGGAGGGGAGAGAAAACTTTGCAAACAAAATGGCATTTAAGGTTAAGTCTCACAGAATGACTGGACATCAATTCAGAAGTAGAATCAAAAGTCAGGAAGTCAAGGCAAAAGGATCTGAGCAAAGCTGCAGAGGTGAGAAATCCTGAGATACGTCGGAGGAACAGAAGTGGTTGTGGCTGGCTGGGCTGTGGGAGGAGCGAGAGAGCACACGCTGAAGGACCTCGGAGAAATGGACATGTCCTTTGGAGGACTGGCTGAAGGAGACGATGGCAGGCACTGCCCTCTGAGTGGCGCTCCACTAGTCCTCCCTGCCTGGTGCCCCTGGAAGGGGAACGAGGCATGTGTGCCTGAGGAGCCCATGGGGCTTTGGCCCCTCTACCCCTGCAACTGAGGAGCAGCTGAGGGCCGGACCACTTGGGCCCTTCCCAAATCCTCTGCCCAGGAACCAATGTTCCTCATTAAGCCCTGAGGCACGTGCTTAATTAGATCTCATTGCAGGAGAGCTTCAACGTGCATTGGGCACCCACTCTGTACAAAGAAGAGATACACATAGACCTAGATTTATAGGCTCCTTTAAGTTAAGAGTTAGGACTGTTGTTACTCTAGCCATACCAAGATGCTTACAGTTTCCAAATACTACACTGTATCTTGGGCTTTCACATGTGTTGTTACTGTTATCCTGGGATGCCCCTCTCCACATCACACCTTGCACCCCTGAAGCTCCCACCCTCGTTTTGCTCCCCACAATTCAACACCCATCTAAATCACCCTCTCCTTTGAGCAGCCTTCATCCTTAATCCCCAGCCTAACCACTCCCAGATTAGTTAGGTGCCTCTCCTCTGGGTTTCCCTTCTGTCCCAAAGCACCTTAATACTCCAGGTAGAAATGATTGAATTTTCTGGTCTGCTTCCCTTCGAGACTATGGATAGGTTAATACATCTTGCATTGCCATATCTGCAGCACTTAGTATATACAATACACAGTGTATGATATAGGGTAGGCATTTGCCAAATATCGTTGAGAGGCTGAAGAAATACATCACTCCCTCACCTTCCTTGTTCTCTTTCTGCCTCTTAATTTGTATACTTTTTAATTTAATAAAGATTGAGAAAGGGGTTTCAAAATTCCCTACTGGCTACGTCAACTTCTCTACTTACAGCCTTTCTCCTTACTCCTTTGTTTACAAGTCCAGCCTCAGTCGGCCAGAATACCACACTCCTAATGCAACCCCATTCTATTCAGCAATGCGGGACAGCACGCCTGAGAGAGTCTGAATATCACGTGTGTGATATTTCAGGGGGGAGTGGTAGGTTCAGGGAAAGAATTGGTGTTTATTGTTTGCCAAGTAGAAGATTTGAGCTCACATTTAAAAGATCACTAGGTGAAAAAGCCCCCATCGTGGAGCCTGGATCCCTTGGGGAATCTCTTTAATCCTGGAATCAGATGGAGATCCTGAGGCAAAGAATACTCTCCTTTGTTATTGTTTGTAAGTCGTGGGTGGGCAGTCGGGGTGCTGGAGAGAGAGCAAATGGATGGAGAAGGAGAAGCAATTTGTTGGCTATTTCTTGTAGCGTAAGTGACAAATGTAGAAATACTAGCTAGGGAGATTATAGGACAGGATGTATCTATTGATTAAAACACCCAGAAAGCCTTCAAAGTAAAGTTAGGTATTTCAAGAGCAGAATTAACCACTTCTGGTGAATATGCTTTGACGATCCTTGTGGAATCGTTTCTGTTGGTGAGGAGGTCCATTCATGCACATTCTTCTGTGTTTTCTGCTCTCCAAGCACCACAGACAATACTAGAGGTCGGGACATCCCTGCTCTTACCCAAAGGACATGTCCCACAGGAGACTGAGTGGGGTCCTCCAGAAAGAAATCCAGTGTGGACAAACACCATTTTCCAGTTTTACCAAAGCTTGATCTTCTAAAAAATAATAATGAGTGGTTGATCTTCGTGATCACGTGGGTCCTCAGTGGCCAATCAGAGGAGAGTGAAGTCAGCACAGCAAATCTAATCAGCACATCCCAGGACAGTGGGAGGGAGATGCATTTTAAGTAGAAGTGGGGCTGCAGAAAGGAGGCAACTCTGGCCTGGACCAGTTTCACAGCATCTGAAGACAAAATGGCTTGAGGCTTAGTCATTGTTTAAAAGCCATTCCTCAAATTCCTTGTTTACTGTCAGCACAGTGAGTTGTGGACTCTGTGACTTTAGCTGTTAATGGGACTAAACACTTATGCCAACAGATTAAGCCTTGCTGAAACATTAAGAAAATTGGCCCAGAGTTTGGATAGGTTGTTGTTTAGTGGCTGTTTCTCTTTTTCAGGGGTGGGGTGGTGACTGTCCCAAGACAATGGCTTTTTGATACCTGTGAAACAGTGGCAATTGGTGAGAGCCACTGGGTAGATTTTCTGCTACAGGAAAGAGATTGTTAAAAAAGCAAACATTTAATTTCAATCATTTGGACTGACTGCACAGAATATAAATGAGATTTTCTGAAACTAAAACTGACAAATACTTTGAGGCCCACCAAATGTCTTAAAAAAGGTTTTTTTTTTTTCCTTTTTAAGTTATAATCAATTTCTAGGAGAAATGAAAAAAATCACTATTTCTTTCATTGCAAAAGGATCCTCCAGGCAGCTGGATGATATTGAAGGTGGGAAAACTTTTCTTTGTTGCACTTGAACCTTTTAAGATTTGTCAAACCTATTTCTTGTCGTGCAGAAGAGGAGCAGTGCTTGCACAGTAAATGTATTAAACTTCAAAAATAGTTTTTCAAGTCTTTCAGACACCAAACCCCCTTCATGTAAATTCATATCTTTACTTGACATGTCTTCTTAAGCAAGGATTTTTTTTTAAGGTGGTTTTTATAAATCTTCTTCCAAGAAAGAAGCGAGAACAATTAAATGTTCCATTTAGAATCCAGGTCTTAAACTTACAGTTTGGAAAGGACTTGACATTCAGAATTAGAACATTGTTCCATCCTTGCTGTAATCAGAAAAATATGCATATTGAAATCTTTCAGATTAAGACTTCAAGGGTCAAAATTGAATGCAAAGTTGATTTCGAGTTTGGAAATTAGAAGTTCATACCCTGTAACAACAATTATTCTTTGTGTATATACATCATGAAAATACACTACATTTGTTTTCTAGGAAGACATAGACCGAGTGATGAATGACTACGTTATTCATCTCTCTAACGCTTCCTTACATTTTCTTTCATGGCCAAGTTGTTCATTCCATATTTACTATCGTGAGTCACAAATTTCTTTTTGCTAGTAACTTTTTCAATAGTCCTTAAAAGAGAGAAAAGAAGGAAGGGAGGGAGGGAGAGAGAAGGGAAAGAAAAGGGAAAAGAAAAGTGAAGAAAAGGAATCTTCAGTGCTTTCTCTTCATTGCTCATATTCAGAGAGGTGCTGAGATGTCTGTGATTCCGATGTCTTTGGAAACTTCAAACTTGACTTTGATTAATGCTGCTAATAACCAGGGTGCTTCTTTTTAGTTTTACTCCTAATGTCACTTACCAGAGCTGTAAAGACATCCTCATAATATTTGCTTTTCATCTGAATGAAGAAGGCATCGCGATGCAAAAAAAAGTATTTAGCAGTGCATATAAGATTGAAGCGATGATAATCAGGGACCCTGGTAATTGAAGCTTCTGGGGAGGGGAAGAGAACCTTTCTTCTGGATCTTTCAGTCTGTTTAATAGGATAAAACTAGCTTGAGTGGTTGGTGTTTGAAGAGGATATGATGTAATTGGAAGTGCCTCCTGGGTTTGCTGCTGGACAAAGCAATCAGGTGGAGACACGGGAGGGCATGGGAAGCTCTGAGGTACGAATCTCGGCTTCCGCCATCCTAATTAGCCTAAATTAGCTATGCCAGTTTTCTGCTTGCTTTTGAATTTCCCTGCTAATGCTTCTTTCAGGGCTGAGAGAAAAGAAATACGAAATGCCCACCAAGTTCCTATCTAGCAGTCGAATGACTGAATCTAAAACTGGAGGGTCAGGCTTTATTGTTAAGGCCTTAAAAAGTGAGCCACTCCCAGGGAATACAAATGGGCGATGGGCACAAACCATAGGGACAGGTGGATGCTGCCGCTTGTTCTGTATAATGAAGAAGTTTATAAGGCATCTGTAGGAAATTATTTCTAGAATTTTCCACATGTCACTTAGAGGCCTCACCTGAGAGCACTCCCGTTGACTATTTAACTTGAGGTGAACTAGGTAGGCCTTCTCACAGCAGACCCGTTTCTTCTCAGATTGAATTTCAAAGTGCAGACGCCAGAAGTGTTTTTGTGTGTGTGTGCGTGCAAGCTACTGCCGGTTAAAATTTTTCACTTCTGACCCCAATTAGTCAACTTTGTGCAAAGAGCTTTGCAGCACACTCAAAGTAGTTTGTACAAATCTGTTTTAACTGAAGTCAGTATTTGGGTAGAAATGATATCTCAATCTTAAAGTCACAGATTTTAATTTGGCCAATGAATAAAACAAAATATAATGGTATATATGCTAAATAATAAAAACAAATAGGAAATTATTTTATTAGCCATTGTTCATAGTCATCTAACAAAAGCACAGGGCTCTCCCTCAGTCCCTTATCTTTGGTCCTCATAGATAAACTTTCAGTTACTCCTACACAGGTCTTTGGGGTAAAATGCCTTTTTTTTTTTCCATTTTTTGGTAAACTCTGAATATCTAGAGCCAAATATTTAAGAGGAGTATTAGAAACACACACACACCGTGTGCTTTGTTTAATTTATTTAATTTGTTATATCAAATGCATACTGAGCCCTGCAGTGTGGAAGTTTCTATGCTAGGCCCTTCCGAGGTGCCAAAAACCTCACTGGTATCTGTCAGTGTTTCTCTGTAGAAGATGGCTAATAAAAGCATTTTCAAAAATTTCGGAGAAGGGCAAGAGAAAACAGAGGCTGGGTGAATTCAGGTTTGGGAGGGCCTGAAACATATACAACTTGGGAGCCTCTCTAGGAAAAAGAATATGCAATTACAAAACATTGTTCCCTCCTCCCTCTGCCCTTGGAAGGCACCCATGGGTGTTCTAAAGCTCCACCTTCATTAGCTTCAGGGAAAATCTGCTCTGGCTAGGACAGCTGCCTTCAGATGTGTCCTTTCTGTCTTCTTTTCATACTCAGGAGCCCATCCAATTCCTTCCTCTGCTTCCTTTACGGGAATTTTGACCATTTATTAAAACAGTCTGTGAGGATGAACTTATTTGCAAAGCAGAAAGAGAGACACTGACATATGGATACCAGGGGGAGATGGGGGTGGGGTGGGGGGTGGGATGAATTGGGAGATTGGCATTGACATATATACACTACTATGTATAAAATAGATAACTAACGAGAACCTACTGTACAGCACAGGGAACTCTACTCAATGCTCTGTGGTGACCTATATGGGAAAAAAATCCAAAAAAGAGGGCATATATGCGTATGTACAGCTGATTCACTTTGTTGTACAGTAGAAACTAATACAACATTGTAAAGCAACTATACTCCAATAAAAATTAATTTAAAAAAACAACAACACTCTGTGAGACCTTCAGAGACACAAGCTTCGTGATTTCAAAATATTCACATTATGCAACTTGGCTTAGTAACTCAGAGAGTGACCAGGAACAATTGCAGACTACACAATAGACATGACTTCGTTTGTGTTTGCAATATTAGCAAACAGTTCATATGAAATTGGGCGGTGCCCAGGTGGGCAGCTATGAGAGATGTAGCGGTGTGCTTTGCAGTTCTCCATGGTGAAACGCTGCCCACACTTCCTGTCTGCTGGAGCTCCTCAGGCATTTCCAGGACCCCATCCATTCAGGCACTGGCTCTCAGCATAGGGAATGGAATCGTTGAAAGGTTTCAGTTGTGAAACTGTGTGTTTATACAACACACAGAAGCCGCATGTTAAGATTGTACGTTGTTCAGAATGACTCAGTAGTTTTCAGGCTTCAGTTTAAGAGATGAAATTTTGTCCTCCCTATGGTTATAAATGGAAAGTTGGGCAGTGCTGTGACTTTCTTATCAACCCATCTTGACTCAGTAGTTGGCACTTTAGGACTTGGGTTTCTGTGACACTGCTCCTCCCAATAGTGCAATATTTTCACTCCATGCATTCTTTATACAAAGCAACCATAGTGCTGGGCAGCTTCAAAAGGGGGCAGTGTGCAGTTTTCCATGCAGGCTTTGTGAAAATTTTTTATTGATTCACTTTGAATTCCAATTCTAATTACTGAGGTTGATGTATATCTTTTATGACACATCTTTTCATTTAAATTGTGTTCGGTCTTCACTTTTAGAAGTCCTAAGATAATGGTGTCCATTGGTTCAAGGATTTTTCTGATGCCTGATACAAGTAACTGTGGACTTGTTATCTAGTTCATGTGCTGTTGTTTAAGCACCGATCTTAGGACAAACAAATTAACAGCGATAGTCACGTAGAGCTTCAAGGAGAACATCCGTGCATTCACCTATTCAACAGAATGCCTACATGTGTCAGGAACAGTTTTGGATGCTGGAAAATATAGAAGTGAACATACTAGAAATGGCCCTGCCTTCATGGGTTTCCAGACTAGCAAACCAAGTGAAGAAAAAATAAATAAACAAGTCCATTTTATATGATGTTAAAGACCATGAAAAAAAATCAGGTAAAATCACAATGAGCTACCATTTCACACCTATTAGAATGGTTATAATTTTTTTTAAAGCAAGATTTATTATTCTTTTTTTTTTTTGGCTGCACCACATGGCTTGTGGGATCTTAGTTCCCTGACCAGGGATCGAACCTGGGCCCTCAGCAGTGAAAGTGAGGTGTCCTAACCACTGGACCACCAGGGAATTCCCTGGATGGCTATACTTTTTAAAAAATGGAAAGTAACAAGTGTTGGCAAGGATATGGAGAAATTATAACCCTCAGACATTACTGGTGAGAATACAAAATGGTGCAGCTGCAGTAGAAAACAATTTGGTGGTTTCCCAAAGAGTTAAACATAAAACTAGCATATGATCCAGCAATTCCACACCTAGGTTTATACCCAAAAGTCTTAAATAAATAATTGTACACCAGTGTTCACAGCAACATTACTCACAATATCCACACGATGGAGACAACTCAAATCAGATGAATGGATAAACAAAATATGGTATATGCCTACAATGAAATATTATTTGGCCATGAAAAAAGAATGACACTTTGATATATGCTACAACATGAATGGACCTAGAAAACATCAAGCTTAGTAAAGTAAGCCAGATACAGAGGGGCAAACATTACATGCTTCCACTTATATGAGGTACCTACAATAGGTGAATTCATAGAGACACAAGGTAAAATAGAGGTTACCCGGAACTGGGGGGATAGAAGAGTAGAGGGACTTATTGTAATGGGCAATTACAATACAATTGTAATGGGCAGAGTTTATGTTGCTAAAAAAGTTTCGGGTATAGAGAGCACTGATGGCTGCACAACAGTGTAACTATATTTAATGCCACCAAAATGTACACTTACAAATCGCTAAATGATCAATAGTATGCTGTGTATATTTTACCACAATTTAAAAAAATAATCAGAGAGATGTGGCAGAGAACGAGTGGAGTGGGGTGGAGGGGCACTTGCCAAGCTATAGGTAGGGGCAAGGTTTTCAGGAAGAGAGAAGGGGGGTGTGCCTGGAGCAGTGTGTAGGAGGGACCAAGTAGCCAGCAGAGTGTACAATTTAGTGCTCCTCACTTGCACAAGCCCCTTCGAGGACGCAGTACCTAATTTTATATTTGCAATTTTAATTCTTCTTAAAGAAGGGACTGTCAATTGTACTAACTTCAGGCTCCGCAAAACCTGGATCTGCTCTTGGAAATAAATGATGTAAAAATGAGACCTGAACGTTAACATTAGTAGATGCTGGGTATCGTCATTTATATATTTTTGCTTGGGAAATTAAACTGATGTGTTTATTCACATACTCACTCATTACGTTATTCATTCAATTATGTGAGAAACATTTAAGAGGCTCCTAACATGCCTACCTGGTGCCAAGCTGCAGAGAAGATGCAAAGACTACGACTACAGCCCCCAGGTTCAAGATCTGCTGGAGAAAAAACACACCAAAACAATTACAATATAAGGTTTAAAAACATTTCTACTGGGACTTCCCTGGTGGCGCAGTGGATAAGACTCCACGCTCCCAATGCAGGGGGCTCGGGTTCGATCCCTGGTCAGGGAACTAGATCCTATATGCATGCCGCAACTAAGAGTTCGCATGCCACAACTAAGGGGCCCACTGCCACAACTAAGACCCAGTGAAACCAAATAAATAAAATAAAATAAAATAAAACATTTCTACATATTGAGTCTGTTTCATCACCCCAGTGGATTGTAAGTTCTTGGAAGACAGGACATCATATTTTATAGCTACAAGGGACTTAAAAGGTCATTAAGGAGAATGTCTCAATTTATATCCAATAAACTCTGGCTCAGAGAAACTAGATAAGCTGTCTAAGGCCAAGGAAATAACGTGTAAGACCCAAGACTAGAAGGCAGATGTGCCTGACCACTAGGGCTGGTCTTGTCCCACCATTCCACACTGCCATCCTTCCTTGGGTTACTTCCATGTCTCCTTCATCCCTTTCATCATGTAAGCGTCTGAATCTAGTGTTCCAAACATGATGGGCATTGGATAAATGGGAATTTGATGATAACAGTGATGTGTATATATCGTGAGAGCTCCAGACCGTCTACGTGGACAGCCTTCAGAATTGCAATCAGCATTAACTTAGCAACCACACTGCCCTGACTTCGATAAGATGTTTATTTTGAGTGGCTTGGAGGAGGCAGTTATGATAAGTTAAAGACTCCCAAGGTCGCCTGATCTCATTGCCAACACTGGACATACAACAGTTGCTGACTCGTCTGTTAGTTGACTACTGTGCTTCTTGAACCCTTGGTTTTCTCATAACTAATGTGGATGTTGTCATGAGAATTTTGTGAGATAACATAGGGTAAGCTCTTAGCACAGTGCTAGGCACACAGTAAGGGCACAATCGTTGTGAGGTTTTGTTATTAGTGTCATTATCATTAATGCTGACAAATTCTTATGAGGTTTCTGTTGTTGTTGTTGTTGTTTTTGCGGTACGCGGGCCTCTCACTGTTGTGGCCTCTCCCGTGGCGGAGCACAGGCTCCGGACGCGCAGGCTCAGCGGCCATGGCTCACGGGCCCAGCTGCTCCGCGGCACGTGGGATCTTCCCGGACCGGGGCACGAACCCGTGTTCCCTGAATTGGCAGGCGGACTCTCAACCACCGCGCCACCAGGGAAGCCCCGTCTTATGAGTTTTTAAAGGATGTTTGTATTACAGTCAATTTTCTAAACCTAAGAAATCGAGTTTGGGAATTTATTTCTCTCAAATTTAAAAGGTATGTACAAATTGAAATATCATGCCACCTAATTAAGAAAACTTACAATAAATATTGACTATCACCCTACCACCACTACCATTTAAAATCCACTCAAAATCATCACCTCTGTTAGCCACCCAAAAAGTAAAGTAATTGAAAACCACATTCTCTAGCCCTGCTTGTGTAAATTGCTATTTGCCCCAGGCTGTTTTCAAGGCTGTAAACAGATGTTAAAGAACATTGACAAGAGACAGGATAATCAAAAAGGCTTGAAAATGATTAAGGTGTTGCAGTCAAGATAAGAATTTTGAGCAGTTTGCAATTCTGTCTTCAACACTGACAAACTGGTTCATTTCCTTTTATGTGGACAAACAGTTATAACATTGCTCACTTCACTAATTTAAACTCTTACTCAAGGAAAACCAAATATTTCTTGTCATACATGTATTTTTCCCCTGAGAAATAATAGCTTTAGGTGTACAGAAGTTCTAAGATGGTGAACTTTATGGGAACATAAGGAAATGCTTGGCTTTATTTCTTGTTGAGAGGAGGAAAGTTATGCTGAATCATATTACCTTCATCCTGTTTTTACAACTGCTTGCTCTGCAAGTCAGTGTTTGCCCCTGGAGTAGAAGTGAAACTTGAGAAACATCACTGTCTCCATGCATTGGAGAAAAAGTCTGTGGAAATATTAACTGCATCTTGACTGGGCTTGAGGAGACAATTACAGGCACTATGCAAATCTATCTGACATATCTGTAGCTTTTCTTCTCTAAATATTTTCAGGCTTTTCCTTTATTCATTTAAAACCTGAGGTTCAATTTGCAGCACAGCATCAATCTGGATGAATCTGTTTTGCAAAATTTGCAGGTATCTTCTTTTTTAAACGTAAGAGTAAGGTGTGAGTTAACCTGAACAATTACCAAATTTATATGACCCAAGCTTATTAAGTAAGTAATTGAGTAGAACCAGCCAATAAATGAAAATCAGGAGGCAGGAACAGCAAGGTAATGAAATGCAAATTTCTTTTTCATAAATTTCATTTTTCATTGTGCCTAGATGATTTACATCTAATTTGGAAATTGCTTCTGAATATGACATGTAACTTAGGGTCAGTGGAGGTTTCCAACACATAAGATATAAATTCATGGTGATCCTTGTTACATCATCCTGTTTCATACCCTTTTACAGCACTTAACACCATCTGATTCCTTTTGGTTTATTTGTTGGTTGGTTAGTGGGTTGGTTTACTGTCTGTCTCCTCACACTAGAAAGGAAGTGCCATGAAAAACAAGAGTCTTGCCTATCTTCCTCACCCTTTTGTCCCCTTGAGCACCTGGCTCACGGTGGGTCCTCCACAACTGTTTGCTGAGAGAATCACTGCCTGTGCTCAGTAGAGCCATGTATCTCAAATTATGCTCAAGAGAACCAGAGCTTGGGGATTCTAGAAGTAGAGCGAGGTGTGTTTCTTTGCTACAGTTGAAGAGTGAAGTGCTTCCTGCTTCTCCATTTCCAGAAAAACAAGATAGTTAATGTATAATGTTTCACAATTTAGAATTTTCTCCTTTAAATTTCTTATGCCTTGGGGCTTCCCTGGTTGCGCAGTGCTTGAGAGTCCGCCTGCCGATGCGGGGGACGCGGGTTCGTGCCCCGTTTCGGGAGGATCCCACATGCCACGGAGCGGCTGGGCCCGTGGGCCGTGGCCGCTGGGCCTGCGCGTCCGGAGCCTGTGCTCCGCAAATGGGAGAGGCCACAACAGTGAGAGGCCCGCGTAACGCAAGGAAAAAAAAAAAAAAAAAAAAATTTCTCATGCCTTAACTTTTTGCTATCTCTTATCTCTTTGCAATCAACATAATGATAAGCAATTAGCAAGCCAATATTTTCAGAAAAATTTGGGAATAGACAATAGCACTAAATTCAACAGGCTCTTAATATATTTGTGTATATATTTTACCACAATTTAAAAAATGGTTAAAATAAATAAATATATATATGTGTGTATATATATACATATATAAAGTTTTTTAAAGCTCCGGAGATAGATGGTGGCGATAGTTGCATAGCAATATAAATGTACTTAACGACACTGAACTACACACTTAAAAACTGTAAATTTTTTAATGCATATTTTACCACAATTGAAAAATGGTTTTAAAAATATATAGCCAGTGACTAGTGAGTACTCGAAATGTGGCTAGTGCAACTGAGGGACTGAATTTTTTACTTAATTTATTTTGAATTTATTTTTATTTAAATTTAAAGAGTCACATATGCCTACTGGCTACTGTATTAGACAGAACAGGGCTAAACACCTGGACCACTTCACTTAAATAATGCCATTAGAGAGCTAATTTTTAAAGTTATCATTTGGATGGGTTTCTCCCTTGTTTTATTTTAAATTGTCAAACTTACACAAAAGTAGGCAGAATAGTATAATGCATATCAATATGCTCATCACCTAGATTTAATAATTGTTAATATTTTACCATATTTGCCACAAAGATACTTGAGATTCAGCTATGCTGATGAGTTGAGATCAAAGCTATGGAACTGAGAAGGGCTCAGTCATACATACATCTCTCTGTAGTCAAAACCAATTCCATTAGCCCTGCCCTTCCCTTTTGCTAGCTGGTTACACTTTTTTCTCCACAGTTTCTAGAGTAATTGTGCCAGAAATTACAAGAATGTAATGACAGTTATTTGTGAATATGATAATATTTATAACTTCTAAATTGTCTCGGATTTGAGCTAGGATTGCTTTGCTATTAGATTGTGAATTCTTGTGGTACTCAGATATTAATAGTAAAAAGTCACCAGCCACTGAGTGTGTGACACCTCCAATGAGACATAGGTGTCATTCAGCAAGTATGGCCAAGATGACAGGTTAATTGGTTTTCCAAAATTTATATTCACTTTTAATTGGGCTGGGAGGATGGCTATGAAATGATGATACCTATAAGCCACTCTGACCAGTACTTTCCATCATGATGATGCTGTGGTTATAAGTGTTTGTATGATCATCAAGAGTAATGGGCTTCTGGCTTTGCTCTCCTTTTTTGGAGTTGTTCATTGTTGACATGGTTAGAAAGCTGGCTTATCACAAGTCAAAACTTGCCAAATTATTTACAGGAGGTAAGCCATAGAACATTAAAAGTGGTTTAGAGAAAAAGAAAAAAACTTGCTAAACTAAAATGGGGCAGAAAAAAACCCCAATATTTTAATAAGGCATCTTGAAAATGCAACTCCAGAACCATAGGCAAACACACGGCTTGACCCAAGTATCTACAATGAGTCCTGACGTTTTTTTATATGGTGACTATGGTCCCACTCAAAGAAGGTAGATATAGTAGCATGAATAAACATGGGGCTCTAGCACCAAACTTCTTAGTTTCAAATCCTGGCTTTGCCACTTCCTGATTGTGGGCCTTGGCCAAATTACATAAACTTTTATACCTCAGTTTTCTCATTAGTAAAATGGAATTGATAGTAGAATTAAATGAGATGCTTAGCATAGTGTGTTGTACAAAATGTGTGTTCCATGTTAAATTATGCAGCAAAACATGATAATATTCACATTTAAAGATAATAGCTCTTAAGGTGCAGAAGCAACCCTAATGTCCATTCCATCAACACATCAACAGATGAATGGATAAATATATATATATATATATATATATATATATATATATATATATATATGTGTGTGTGTGTGTGTACACACACACACACACACACACACACACACACACATAGGAATACTACGCAGCTGTAAAGAAGAATGAAATTTTACCATTTGCACAAACACGGATGGACTCGGAGGGCATTATGCTAAGTGAAATAAGTCCGACAGAGAAAGACAAATACTGTATGATATCACTTACATGTGGAATCTAAAAACTACAACAGGGCTTCCCTGATGGCGCAGTGGTTGGGAGTCCGCCTGCCGATGCAGGGGACATGGGTTTGTGCCCCGGTCCGGGAGGATCCCACGTGCCGCGGAGCGGCTGGGCCCGTGAGCCATGGCCGCTGGGCCTGCGCGTCCGGAGCCTGTGCTTCGCAACGGGAGAGGCCACAACGGTGGGAGGCCCGCGGATGGCAAAAAAAAAAAAAAAACTACAACAAACTAGTGAATAAAACAAAAAAGAAGCAGACTCACAGATATAAAGAACAAACTAGTGGTTACCAGTGGGGAGAGGAAAGAGCGGAGGGAGAAGATGGGGAGGGAAGATGTTTATTATGGGATTATATAAAATCATGTGTGTGAAACTTTTGAAAACTGTAAAGCACTATAGAATTTAAAGAATATTTCATTCAATAAAAAAAATTTTGAAAGAAGTCAATATATGAAAAAAATAAATGAGATACAAAAGAAAGATAATAGCCCTTTGAGGAAAGTAATAAATAAGGGCAGTTGAGATTGTCTTTATAACCACAGTCCTCATGGTCTAAGGAAGCATCACATTCCAGGCGGCTGGATGTAGGAAGGAACAGGGAAAGGACAAAGGATATTTGTCAACTGTTTCTACAGTTTTCTGGAAGTTACGACATAATATGTAATTCTGAAATCCAGAAAGATCTGAAAAATAAAACTTTTTTTATACGTTTTCAACAAAAACTCATGTGAAGGTAAAACTTGACCTGAGTTGACATAAGACCACGATCTTTGATCTTTATTTATCCCACTTAGAGTAAACATTATGCTTTGCTGCAGTTGACAGTGAAGTGCTGCCCCCGACTCCAATGGACATATTCCATAATAAGCAGTACATGAATCGTATCACCTTCAAAATCTGGAAAAATCTGAATTCCAAACCGTGTCTGGCCCCAGGAATTTGGGATAAGGAATTTTGCACCACTACTCTTATATTCAATTGGCCAGAACTTAGTGATGGGTCCACTATTAGCTGCAAGGGTGCCTGGGAAATGTAGCCTTTATTCCGGGCAGCCATGCTCCCAACGAAAATTCGATTACTATGGAATAGAGAAGATTGGACGTCAGCACCCAGCCAGTAGTCTCTGACCCCATTTCATGTTTTCCCTAAAGCTTTATCCTAAAGCACCCCCGAGAACCTCCTGAATAAGATCAGAATAAATAGGAATTATCCCTTCTTTGTAAGTAGCCTGGATTGACTTCAGATGACCCAGCTCTGTTTTCAAAATCTCCAGACATGGCTGGCTACTCATATTCCTACAGAATGCTACCTTGACTTCTTAGGCAAATCTACAGTTCATAATTCTTCCTCTTATAGAACTACCTCAATCTCACAGATGTTTCCCAGTCTTCTGGTAAATTCAGGACAAAACCGTTGGTTCTGACTGGCCAGGGTCTCTACAAGTTGGGACCCTCATATGGATTAACTGCCAATGTCTCTCCAACCTTTCCTGGTGGAAGAGGTGGGACATCTCCATAAGAATGTTCAAGAAACAACTTTCAATAACGAATATCCAGATTCAAACATTATCTGTTTGTAGTCATCAAACTCCATCAAATGCAAATTCTTCTCTCACAAAAAAAAAAATTATTCAAATTCAACAAATTCAGCTCTGGCATAGAGATAGCATTGTGTTCCACGAAGCATGGAGAATAAAAGATGAGTATTTTTCTCTGCTTATTGCAACTGGACACAAAAGGAGGAATTTGGGGTAAGTTGAAAGAAGGAAAACAATTTAAAATTAGATTTTATTTTCAACTCAGAGGCTAAAGAACATATTTTAAGAAAATGGATGTGGACAGTGTTTGGTAATAACCCAAACCTAGTCATTGGTAAAATCTAATTTTTCCTCTAGTATACATGAAATGCAAGGCGAGCAAGAAAGAGATAGTCACAAACAATAACAAAACAAGATTCTGCCTCTGGCTTGGGTGCAGTAAACTGTAAATAGATCAATGAGAGGCCTCTGGAATCCTACTTTATTTTATGCATTCCTTGTCGATTCCTACAAGAATGTGCTTTTGAATGTCCAATAGTAAAATCATCAAATGGAGATGCCAAACTCCAAGAATTCTTAAGTATTCCTTAAGTTCTTTTTCAACTTTTCAAATGGCAGTTTGTACAACTGTTCCAGGTAAGTTTAAATAGATAAGTGTTCCGGGGAGTGTCAGTATTATTCAGCCTAGAAGCTAAGTGTAACATAAATGGAAAAATAGACTGTACTTTGTGCATTTCATACATTTTAATGGCCAGGTACTATTGATTGCTGTGCTTTTTTGCAAGTAAGGGAAAATTCTCACATCACATTTTATATTTCCTCGCTGTGGAAACTTATTTTGATCACACCTTACAAATGATCCATATTGATATTAAGTTTACTCTTG
>NW_006772957.1:772931-777647 GCF_000442215.2 Lipotes vexillifer | reverse complement strand
AAAGAGTGAACTTAATTTGAATTTAGAAAGTCTCTAAATGATAATTGAATCACAAGTCTGGATTATAATTCTAGGAGCAACACTTGACTTGGTCAAAATCACTGTTATGAAGAGATGCAATTTTCACACAGTTCTTCACGTTGATTAAGTAATGTGTGAAAATGGAAAAAAAAAAGTATTTGAATCTTAATCACAGTCATTTGCATGAAATAAAAGTCTGTGTCGGGGGAATGCACATTATAATAACTCCTGGGTGTTTTGGTTGCATCAGTGAGCAAAGAAGTTGTATGCATTTTTTTTCGGGCTGATATACAAGAATTCCTTTTATATTTATTGTATCTTTGATTGTATGAAAATTCAGCAATATAGGATTTTGGCTGGTGAGAGACGACAACTGATTAACTACCTTAACAATGGCTGTAATTAAAACAGATGATTGATAATGCATGCGCCCGAATTAAACGGGGAGCATTCAAAGAGGGAAAAGAGAAATAGGAATTTGATATGAACCTCATTCTCAGTCAGGCTCTCCATTAGATGGAGAGGTAGTAAATGGGAAATGAACTTCAGAAAAATTCTTACAGTCTCTCTCCTAAATATGCCCTCCCCACCCCACTGCTGTAAGCTTGGGGAGCTCAAAATGCAGAAAACCGAGGGTCTTGCTTGTGTGCTTCCCCTTCCCCCCAAACCTACCTGAGGCTGGGATACAAATCTATAGATTCTATTTTTCTGCGCTGGCTCATACTGTATTAATACTTCCAACTTCACCGCCCTGATGAGAATCTTCAGAGACCGAAATGCCTCCAAATCTGGAGCTAGACCCTCTCCTGCCTACTTCAGACCCCGAATAATCGATATCATCTTTTAACAACCTAAAGTCTCCTGCTCAGTTGATATTCATTTCCTACAATGTTTTTTTTTTTTTTTTTTTTCTTATTTTGATTGTCTACTTCTAGTTTGAAGGCAATATGACTTAGGAATAGAGATTTTAGCTTCTGAACATTTCCGCCTCCCCTGGTTTGTGGAGGAGGAGACCACTCAATAAAACAAGAGTTTTGATTCCTGAAGATGTGGAAATTTCCAAAAGACAATAATAATTTTTTGCAAAATGTATAATTCTAATTGTTCAACCCAGGTCAGAAGAAGAAAATTGCTAGGAAAATATCTGCCAGTTATGGCCCGTGGTAAGGGATAAACGTGGAGCAGAGATGGGATGGTAATGGATGCAGCAGTGTCTTTAATTAGAACTGAATAATAGTAAAAATAATAATATAATAACATTAATAATGATAAATACATCTATATATATTTCACTAACTAAAACTGAGTGAAAAATACAAAAACGGTAAAAAAAAAGAAAAAAAAAGATATCATTTCAGTGATAATCGAAAACAACTGTGAGCTCAATCTCACCTTAAAGGCAGAAACAAACACTCTGAGCACGTGACGGCATCCGTAAAATCTCAAAATAAATGTGCTGAGACAGGTGCACCGAAGTTATTATACATTCAAAAATTAACAGCGCTCCAAAATGCAAGCTTTCCTTCTCGACAGCAGCACTGTTTCAACCTCAGCATCTTGGAGTTTGCTTTGATGCTTTCCTCTTTATCTTATGGTAGATTGCAGGCACTCCACAATATCTACTGAAAGAAACAATCCCTCTTTCCAATCTCACAAAACCCACTTCTTCTTTTAAAAATACACATTTAAGAAAGCACTCCTTCCTTCATATACCGTCTACCACGGGCCTAGTCAGGGCCCTGCGTTTCCAAAGATTATCTGCCCCCTCCTCTTCACCTCTCCAGAATCCTCCTTTCTCTAGGGCCAATTCAGATTCCATCTACTGCAAGGCTTCTGTGATCACTCCAGTCCACAGTGGTTTCTTCCTCCTCTGCACTCCTACTGCATCCAGGGAAAACACTCCCTAGTTCAGCACATAATCTTTCATTATATTAATTTGTAGTGTTTCTCCCTCCCCATTTGTAAGCTCCTCCGTGATGGGAATAATACCTTATATTCCCTTCTTCCTTCCCACCTTCCTTCCTTCTTTTCTGCAACAAATACATAGTATTTAGTACCTACTCTGGGCCAAGCAGAGCACTTCCTGGGTTCCTCCCCCTGCATTTGGCAGCATTTACCATGCAGTAAAGCAAGCATGAATTACATATGCAGAGTGTTTGCGGAAGTTTGTTCAACAGCTCTCTATCGCCCTGGTTGCTTTAACTTGACTCATCTGCTGCTTTCTCCCAGCATATATTCAACCCATACTTTCTGACACAGAAAAACCTTCAGTATCACCATTTAGCCTACTTGGTACCTTCTGATAGAGGGAAGCAGAGAGGTTTATGCCAGAACAGCAAAAGCCTCTTCGCGAAACCTGTTTCTGTACCCGGTTCCACTCAACTTCATATGTACTATTGCTCAAATTCCTTGACTTCCTTGTGCCATCATGTCCCTTCTAGAAAAGAAAGATGATAACATATTGTATGCCACCCCCAACACTCCCTAGGGTGAGGGTTAATAGGATAACGGCCGTAAAACACTTTAAGCTCATCCAAAGAAAGGTGCCACACTGTATAAAACTGTAAAGGGTTATTATGTAACTAATTAGATTCAAAGTACAGGTTGCAAATGGACCTGTGGAGTGTTGAAATGAAGACTCAAGGAGGGATGCTTATGCTTAACTTGCCCCGCAGGCCCAGGCAGTGCTTCCGGAAACTTCTCTTATATAAATTAACTTCAGAAAATACATTTCAAATCCATTTTTTTAAAGGGAGGGAGGTTTATGACTGCAGAACAGAGATGAACTTGTACAGCCAGAATTCAGATCCCCATACTTGCTCCCATATGAAGAGGTGTCACATTTGATTTTACATACAAACCATAAAAATGCAAATTCTCTGTACAGATGGGAGGATGAAGAGCAATTCCATCTTCTAGCCTCAAAACTCTGTGAGGGCAGGAACTGATTTCTTTTTTTTTAATTAATTAACTTATTTATTTATTTTTGGCTGCATTGGGTCTTCTTTGCTGTGCACGGGCTTTCTCTAGTTGTGGTGAGGAGACCACCAGGCCCAACCCTCATTTATTTAAAGAAGGTGTTAAGAAAGTATATCGGCCACTAGGTTGATTGTGTGACAGCCACATTATATGGGCATTGCCACAGGCTGCTGTCAGCCCACGGGGCTAGGTGGGTGCAGGAGCAAAGACCATTTTAATCCCATATTTTGCTGGAATGTGCAATTTTGGGCATGCCAGCTGTAAATAGGAAACACACTAATCTCATTTGTGAATAAGACGTGAAATACCAAGTAAAAAATTAGCACATTTTACTATATAAGTAGTAGAATGAAGTAAGAACATATTATAACCAATTGGGGGTAATTCCAGACTTCCAAAGATAGTTCAATAATATAAAATCTATTAAGAGACCTTATTGTATAAATAGATCAGAGAATTAAAACCACGTGATTCAACAACAAGGACTACAGTATAGCACAGGGAACTATATTCAATATCTTATAATAATCTATAATGGAAAAGAATCTGAAAAAGAGTAGGTACATAAATGTGTATGTATAACTGAATCACTTTGCTGTACACCTGAAACATTGTAAATCAACTATACTTCAATAAAAAATTTTTTTAATTAAAAAAAAAACTCACATGACTAGTTCAATATTTGCTGTCCCCCCCAAAAAAATGGTTTTTTAAAAGATCTTAATATTGTGATAATAGAACAAAACTTTTTAAGTCATATATTTAAAAAGATATTTCATATATATCTTGTGTGTCACAAAGTAAAAGCCAGTGTAATACTTACTGGTGGAAACCTAGAAGTAGTCTCATTAGAGCCAGATACAAGACAAGAGTACTTGTTATCACCACAATTATTTAATGATTGTTCTTGAAGTGCTCGCCAATGTAATTAGATGAGAGAATAGATAAGAAGCATAAATATTGGGTAGGAAGAGACAGAAGTTCATTATTTGCAGATTATAAAGATTACAGTCTTGAAAAACCCAAGTGAATCATCTGAAAAACTATTAGAAACATGAGAGAATTCAGTAGATTATCTGGTTTAAAATACAAATATATAAAGTAATAACTTTCTTAGTTGCCTGCAATAACTAGTTAGAAAGTAAAACGGATAAAGTAGTTACCCATTCACAAAAGAAAAAAGTAACAAGAAATGAGTACGGTTTGTATTAAGGAAACTATAAAACTTTACAGAAGGACATTATAAACATGGAAAGAAAAACAGTATTTTAAAATGTTATTATAGACTAAACTAAGCTATAAATACAATACAAAAACAATCAAATCCCTAGCAGGTCTTTTTTTGACAAACTTGATAAAAGTGATTCTCAAATTTATTTGTAGAATAAGCATGTGAGAATAACCAAAACAGCTGAAAATGAGTAGAAAATTAATTTTTATTATATATTGATAATTTTCTTTATAATATATTACATAATATATAAATTGATAATACATTAATAATTTTAATTTTAAATTAGGAATTAAAAGAGTGTGGTACTGACCAAAGAAACAGAACAGAAAACCCAGAAATAAATCCACATTTACAAGGGAAGTCAGTACATGAGAAAGACACTTTTCTCCTGATAGGCAAAAAGATAAATTGTTTAACAAATTATATTGAGGTATCTGGCTCAGGCTAAACACCTTGGTGTCATTTTGATTGGTCTCTTTCCC